>NC_092431.1:19297660-19597660 GCF_036169615.1 Heliangelus exortis
ACCTTTTTGAATTTTAATGTAAGTGCTATTTTTTTATTCATTAAAATGTAATCACTTTTCTTAAGGTTACATTTTATGACAAGTTTGACAGTCAGTGTAAGGGAAAATTTTCAAACCATAAGGCCTTGAATATATTAAAAAAAAACAAAGGTAATTTTGTTATCAGAGAAACTGAAAATGCTGAAAGCAAGCCAGAGGAAAAAAAGTCCTTTCAAGGCTTCAACCTTTAGAGATCAGTTCATCTGAAAGAGCTCTGCCCTGGTTCTGGTTTAAAGCATCCACATGGAGAGATAGAGAGACACACACACAAATCATTAATGCCCTCAGGGTGCCTCCATTTCTATTACAGGGCATCTCAGCCACAGTTCACCCAGGGTAGAGCTGCTCAGCTTCCCTTTGTGCAATCCAAGCCACCTATAATAATACAAATAGAAATACCCTCAAGGCACCACATACAATGCATCTAGAAAAGCCAGAGCTCCTCTGGGGTACAAAGAAGAAAATATAAAAAGCAGGAAAGAATTTGTTTTCCTCCATGGTGAATAAACCCCAAGTATTTGGCAATTTATATTTCTGAAGTTTAGCATGTCATTTTCCAAAAAAGTTGGGACGTGGTAGTATCTTTTAATTTCAACAGCCAAATGATTGGTCACAACCTAAGAGATGTAGGTTGTTCCCTGGGAGATTTGCCTGTTCCTGTACACAGAGTACATTTTCAGAGCAATTTACATTTTCTTTAATAAGAAACCAGAAGCTTCAAAATAAAAGGCTGAGCAGTACCAAGATTCAGAGCTGGAATTCTGCATAGCAGAGACTCCCTTTACAAAATAAGATGGAATCATTATTAACGTGCTTGGTTTTTTCACAGAAAATAATATACAGCTTTAAATAAAAGCTATTTCAAAGCTTCCAGTTTTCTGAGCTACTCTTTATCTTGTCTACCACATTAAAAAAAAACCAAAACAAACAAAAACCAACCACAAAACAAAACAACCCAAACCACCAAAAAAACCTTAGTAAGTTTTATCTAGTCACATACCTCTGTTATCTTGGGTTATATTAACCTTTATCTTATTATACAATAAAGTTTTCATTATACTTAAATAGATTGTATTGTCAACAGTTTTAGCTTTCTATTTTTAGAAAACCTGTAGAAGAAGGTGCTTTTATACTCATATTTCTGAAATACAGAGTAGTTAATTATTTTTCCTTGTAAAACACAGTCACACTATATCTGTAGATCTGGGACCTTATACTAATTTGAATTACATAGCATTTTGTGGACGTTTACCTCATGTCTTGGATTTTTACTGCTCTTTTAGAAGACTTTTTATCAGCAAGAAGTATCAATGAGCTTGATTGCTGTTTCCAGTCATCTGAATTTATTGAATGTGTCCTGCAAATGTTAAATAGTACAGTGCCCAGCTGCAGGAAAAGGTTTCATTTCACTGAAACCAAGGGCACTCTCAGGCTTTATTTGATAGTGTTGTCCTATAGTTTTGCCCTTTTGTAACTGAATATTTGATACAGCTGTCTGTCTTTCATGCTGTATTCTGCTTTTATGTTTTCACCTTGCTTCTTTAATCCTAGTTACATCATCTATTTGATTTTTGAAACTTGGTTTAGGCATAAATCTTTATAAATCTATTTACTACATTTTTTTCCCCATATTATCTCAAATAAATACTGTCCTGACTTACTAAATAAATGTCTATTTTCTACATCAGTTGTAATTCTGGTAAGTGTCTTTCTAGCCACAGTTTTCTAGCAAGTCAGATGCTTGTGGCCCTTTTGGGTGTTCTACTCTTCTGGTGGGGAAAAATGTCTTTCTTGTTTCCTAAGCCTGTGGAGGGTAAGGCAGAGAAAGGAGAATGTCCTGGCAATCGATGAACACTCCTCTTAAAAATTCTTCTTTGCAGCCTTGACCCAATGCTCCACCACAAATAGCAGGGCTGATACTTGAGTCTTGAGGTTCCAAAACATTTTTCCAAAGTCCTGGGGCCATGAGAATCATAGAATGGGCTGGGTTGGAAGGGACCTCAGAGCTCATCAAGTCCAACCCTTGATCCACTCCCGCTGCAGTTCCCAGCCCATGGCACTGAGTGCCACATCCAGGCTCTTTTGAAATATCTCCAGGGATGGAGAATCCACCCCTTCCCTGGGCAGCCCATTCCAATGTCTGATCACCCTCTCAGTAAAGAAATTCTTTCTTATGTCCAACCTTACCTCCTCAGCATCCCCCTCACCTCCTCAGTTACTCTCGTGGGCTGGACAGTGAGGTCAGGTCAATTAAATTGCCACATCCTGTGTGACCATGCCATGGTTCTGCAGGCTGTAGTGTCAACTTTTTCAGAGGAGTGACACAGTGTCTGTGTACCACAGTCTTTCAGTTCACCACAAGAAGAAAACACAAACTGTAAAGAAAGAAAACCAAAAAAGAGAATCAGCTCAGGTTGATTCTGGAGACGACTGGAAAGCTTTCAGCAAGAGGAAAACAGTTTGAATGCAGACAAGTATTTACTGTCAAGAGTCATTATCCTTTAAGAGAGCTGCTCTCAGATTCTTGCCATTTCTTGACAACTAAATAAAAGCAGAAAGCCAGGATACATATTTGGCAACTTGGGTATTTTTTTTGTTGGTTTTGCCTGTTATCACCTCAAGACTTAAGAAGCAGCATGATGTATGTTTTCTGCCTTCCAACCACTAACATATCTGAGATTGGTTACAAAAGCCTGAGGAAACTCCTTTTCTTCTAATTTAAGCATGCTTTCCACCCTATGAAATTATAAAGTATTGGTTTGTGTCTGCTTCCACTTTTGCTTCAGGCTGAGAAAAAGGGAGAAGATATTGTTTGAAAACTAGAAGTAGCTATGCAGAAAAGTTACAGCACCCCTTGATCAAAAGTTACCAGGGTCATTCTTTGAATCCTTATTATCCTGACTGAATGTTCTGATTGCTCCTGTAAACTCTGGAAAATCTCACCCGTGAGCAGAGAGTCAAATATGAACATAGTTTTTGAATATTTGAGTATTTCCCTATGCTCCATGGAAAAACTAGTAAAATATATTTTTAAAGCAGGTGTTACTGGTTACCCTTCAGTGAAACAAATACTCTATTGTAGCTGGTATTTTTCCCATGTGATTTCAGATATATCAAAATTCAGGCCCAGATCATCTTTTTCTTGTTTCCATTCTATTCTAAATTCTCTTGCAAGTTCTTAATTTTCATTTTTCATGCTTTGCATACTACATGTACCATGAATTTTGATGATGGAAATGGACAGTGAATAACAACAGGTAAAGCTGAGAGTTTTGTCTTGCTGACCTGGTCTGAATTTTATGGCTGCCTTCTCTTTTATAAATGAGCTGAAGAAGTGATGAGGAATTGAGGAAGAACAAACTTCCCCTTGTATGAAATAGAAGTTGGTACCCTCACAATTCTCTGAAGTAAATCATCCAGCATTGTGGTCAGCATATTTCCTGTGGCTGAAGGGGAGGTGATGGTATGAACTTAAAAACACTACAGCCATAAAAGGGAAAAGAATTCCAACAATTTTTTTCTCAATGTGTTGAGGCATCTTTACTAAGAGGAATTAACACTCTCATTTTGATATTTTCCAGGAGCTTTTAGTTGGGTTCAACCTATGGAACTACACAATTGTTAAAGCTTGATTTCAAAGCTTTGCTAAGAGAATAAATGAGATATTACCTGGAAAACAACACAAAAATATAACCAGTTCTCGATCCTTAAAAGTATGTACAGGTAGCTTATTGTCCAAACTGTTCCCATTTTGGATTTTGATTCTTGGTTGAAGAAATTCTTGGTAAGAAAGAAATTAATATTCATTTTAGTTGCTGAGGTTTTTGTGTGTGCTGTAAGTCACTTTCCAGGCAATACCTTCCTCAAAAAGGCAACATAGAACATCTCCTAAGGCCTCTCTTTTTTCTGTATGGATAATCCTCTGAATCACTGACTCTTTGTCTTCCACATTTACCACAACACTGAGCTTTTTTTTTTTTTTTTTTTTTTTTTGGTGTGTTGTTTTGTTTTGTTTTTTGTGGTGTTGTGGTTCCTAATTCACAAATATACATGGTTCTGCTTTTTAGAAGTAGAATACTGAACTATGTTAAGAGGAGGAGAGAAAGCTTACAAGCTTACACACTCTGTCAGCCTTGATCATAGAGACCATATTGCTGTGAATGTTGAATGTAGGTGTAGTTTCTGGCAATCATGTTGCATGAGGTGGTTTTTTTTCCAATTCATAACAAAGCTTCTGGCAGAAAGGCAAAGCTCTTGTTCTGTGGGTTAAATCATTCAAAGTTACTATCATTGATGTGAATATAAATATATATATATTGGTATTAGCAATGCTTCAGAATTTTTTTACAAAAAAATGAAACAAGGACTCTGGAACTTTGAATATAATCTCCTGTCTCTAAGTCTGACAGGAATTTTGACTCCTTTTTTTGGATCATTTATCACTTCAGCTGAACCTGCTTTAATTACAGTGCCTGTAATTTAGTAACATCAGAGAGGCAGAGAAATTTAAGTGGGCTGAAAGCCCAAGCAAAATAACTCTGTCTTACAGTAGTGTGAACCTCTTTTTCCTCTTTTCTTCCTATTACTTCTTAACCTAAGACATTTTGCAAACTCTGTATTTTTTCTGGATTTCATCAGGACAGTTATTTCTCCTGGTAAGCTCCTATTTTGTACACCTTGTCTCTCTTCTGAGCTTCCATTTTACAAGAGTTTTCAATCTCTGAAAGGAAAAAACACTATGGTTTAAAATTGGGGGGTATCTTCTGCATGACAATGATGGAACACTATTCATTTTGCAGAAAAATTCAACACTATGCTAGGTTTGGGAGAGATTTTCAGATATTGTTTTCTATATATTTTTTCATATTTTCCTTTCTAGGCCATGAAGCCATCAGTTTTTATTTGCATGTATAATTTCCCTGCTTTGTACTGATCTTTAATTACTGGTAGGTTGGGCTTCTTATTGCTGTAAGAAGGCACAACACTTTTTTTTTTTTTTTTTATTTTTATCATCTGAACAATCACACCAGTCATTTATGTTCTTTCTCTAAATTAACATAGCCCTTCTTTATTATTCTTTATGCATATGGCTGTTTTGAGTTTGATTGGTTCTTCAGTCTGAAAAAATTTTTATGAATGAAGAAACAACAATATTTAAAAGGAAGAAGTCAGAGAAGAGACTTTTTTGTTACATATTCAGGAACTTCACTGGTTTTCTTAAATGTTGATTCAGTTTTGATTTTGTCAGTACTGGTCTTGGCATTTGTGTTGCTCATTAGGTGACACGACTGGGTAGCATCATATTCAGAGGCAAAAGAGATAATTGGAAAAACAAAAATATATCAAAGAGCTTGTTTTTAAAAATTAGTTGGTTCCTTTCAGTATCTTCTTTCAGTGAGCCTTTGAGTGTTCTTTCACGTAAATCCATTCCATTTTTGTTGAAAATATTTTCCACCAGAGTTATCTACATCAAGGTATGATCTATGCATTCATTGTATTTTTTTAACAAAAACTACTTGGATACTACAATTTAATGTTTTTCACTGTCTTTATATTTAACTTTGAACGATATTTATAAATATAATAAAAATGTTGTGTTCTTAATTGTATTTGAAAAGAAATATTTTAGAAGAAATATTTTAGAAATGATAATGTGGATGTTGATTGTGATCAGGTTTGTTTGTTTTTTTTTTTTTTCTTCACTCCCTTGAAGTAGTGTTATATATGTGAGTAGTTATTCTCTTTAGATATTCATTGTTCCTTAGGGGATTTTTTGCAGGAAATTGTTTGCCTCAGATGTGCAACTGCATCTGTATCTGTACTTGCATCTGTAGGTTAATGTTTGCAGAACTGGAACTTGATTCTTAATTAGTAAACTTTCAAATTCATTCATATCTCTCTTGAGCTTGAATTTAGGAGGGTTGTGCTACAATTATAAACAAAGAAAAAAGATGATAGAGTTTATAAAAAAAAAACTAAAGATTTTTAATACTGTTCCTAGTAGTGAATAAATCTGATAGAACTTTATTGGTGACAATTAGCACAGTCAGATATATATTGTGTGGGGGTTCAAGAAGTAGAGAAAATACAAAAAATAGAGAGTAACTTTTTTTTCCCCTCTTCTCCACATTGACTATATTCTTTAGGCATTCAATTATTTAATTTCAAGGTTTTATTCAACTTCAAAAGGTTCATGTCCTTTGACCTGTACAGTCCCCTTAACACCAGCTGGAACTAAGAAATGTTTTTGCAGGATAAATAGAAATGAAAAGAACAAAGAACTACAGGCAAGGTGAGAACAGGACATTCTGGTGCTATACTTGGGCTGTAGGATATCTTTTGAAAGTAAAAACCTGAGGTTCAAATACAATGAAATTTTCCAAGGTGAAGTATCCTGGTATCTGAACTTCTTTTTTGTCCCTGGGAAAACTAACCCAATTTAGGGTATAAAGTGCTGCTTCAAGTATTTGTGGACTGATGAAGAATATTTTATATTATCAATTACATTTTCTGGTTATTTGTTCTGTGTTTTCTACTTAATGAATATCTGGACATAGGCTGTTGATCAATCTTTGGTCAATCTCATCTTTGTACTCCACTTGATCCTCTCTTGCCATCAGTGTTATACATTTGTAATTCTGCTCTTCATCTTGAATTTTCTCATGAGCTGTAGCAATGGAGAAGACAGGAGGGATCAAGGCTCTCATTTAGTTGAGAAGAAAGAGTAATTGGTGTAAACTAAATTATCATTACTTTGCACAGCTGCTCCAGTGGCAAAATCTCTAATTTTTCATTTTAAATTATGCAAAGGCTGAGAATGGAAACATTCAGATGGGTTATATTGGAGTTGCACTCTAAGAGTGGTTTTTAGTGAGACTCTTGGTAATTTCTCATTATTTTTATTTAGTTTGAATTGTTAATATTACACCGTGTTGTTGAGGCTCTTTAAATACTGTGTGTGATAAAAATGTAGCAGTCAGCTCTTGTTTTTTTAATTTTTTACAAAGCTTGTGGCAGTGGTATTTGTAGGAAGTCTTTGAGGTTTGCAAAGCATTCTTTCCTTTGTTTGGAATCTGCTGAACTTTAGGGCAACCTGTTAGACTAATCCAAGTTTCTCTACTTTCTATTTTATGGAGAGATAAAGGATTAAATAAGAACTGCAGGTTACTGGAATTCTGCATATATATTCTGCTTTATATTGGATATGCATCTGTCACCTAAACCAGGCTGTAAAAAATGGGATGCTGAGGCAGTGTCTGCCTGCATGGTGAAAACACCTTTGCTTGCTTTTATTTATTCAGTGACTGGTAACCTGGTCTACATACATTTTCAAGAAAGTTAGAAATCACCTCTGATTTTCCTCCTAGCAAAGTCACAAAAAACATAGCAGGCACACGTTTGTCAAGCTGACCTTCACTTTTTAAAATCTGTGTTCTTGCTTTGGCTTCTAAGCTCATGGGTAAAGTTCACCAAGTTATCCTGATGCCACAGGGTGTGTGCTCTGCAGTGATACAGCTTTAAAAAAAAAATCATCTTTATGAGGAAAAAGGAGTAAGGTTACCTTTAAAATAAGAGCAGTCAGGGCTAAGAAAGCACAGAAATGGTTTAAAGAACTTACAAGCCTGTTAAAATAACTGGACAAACTAGTGTAAAACTTATAACTTCATCAGGATAATAAATTTAATTTATAATCTGATGGTTGTATTAAAAAATAAAACTAAATAGCCTCACTTCATCAGATTACATCAAATAGCTGAATGCATCCAGACATGCTAAATCAGATATGTCAAGGTTGTGGATTTTTCTTGTTCCATACCACAATTTTTGTCTTTTTTTTTTTTTTTTTTTTTTTCATTACTTACAAGCATTTTGTCCAAAAAATTGCTTGAAAACAGACAAAAGTTGAAATAAAATTGTGCATATTGACATGTTAATGTATATTATGGAAAGACCTTTTCATTAATGTGCAGAAAACAGATGTGTTTTTATAGAGTAGTGTGCTGAGATGAAGTACTGGAGCAGCCCTTTGTTTGGCAGCTTTGGAAGTGCAGGAATCACAAATGGTTTGTAGATATTCATTTGCATATCATTAGTGCATCAGCTGAAGTAGCCTTACTGTCTCTTTAAAGCATTTGTAAAATGGCATATTTTATTCTGCTAGCTTCATTTTTTAATTATTATTACAGAGTGAAGAATAATTAATACAGCACTAGAATTCCTTTACAATTACTTCAAATGTCCATTACACATCAAAAGTATTTTTGTGAGGGAAACTTTAACATAGGAAGTAGAAAGGTCTGTAGGTAACTGGTCAAGATAAAACACTGCAAATTCTTTCTCATATCAGTGACTGCTCCATGGTGTCACCCTTGTGGCTCCATCTCTGCCTGTTCCTCATACAGGAATAAAAAAATTTCTTGCACTGATTTCTCACCAGACACAAAAAGAAGAATCAGGCAGGACAGGCAGGAATGTTTTGGCAAGTATTAGGCAATACTTGTTTTGTGTTTTCTTTGGAGGAACTTTATCAAACAGTGAAGGTGAATTCAATAGGAAATGGTTGGCTTAAAATATTTCAGAAAACTTGTTTAAAAAGGGAAATATACGATGACTTGGATTGTAATACGTGCTCTGGAAATGATGACTTATTCAATCCTCTCTTCACTTGCATGTTCCTGCCTTTCCTGGGCTGGCTAATACACACCAAATACATAGGTATTTCTATAAATAACAGAGCATATGAAAAGCACATTCCCAGTTTGCAAATTAAACATAATAAATATAAGTTTATAACTGAGAGCATGATGTGAAAGGTCAGGAAGTGCAAGTATTGCCCAATTTGCTCACCTTTGGAGAACTTAAAATTAGCATGGGTGTAATACCATTTAACAAATACGAATGAATATTATGCTGCAACTGTTTGAAGAAAAAACAAATATTGTCCTGTCAGAAAAGTATTTCTTATTTGGAACAGCACATAAACCACAGTTATCCATTTGGATTAGTAAATACAATTTTACAAATTATTTTATTATGCCATTCCAAACATTTAAGATTGGTGAAGCAGGGAAATAACATGTTTCTTACTTGACCCTTTTCAGTTCTGATATCCATCAGCAGTTTTCTGATGGGACAGCTCATGAGGGACTGCTTCAGGTTTGCTGGTTCTGGGGCTATGAGACACATCACCTGATGGTTGTCCTGCCAAATCCTTTGGTCTTTAGTTTACTCAATGCCTTCCCTGGAGGTGTCTTCCATCTGTAATTTGAGAGTTAGTGTTTTGTCATTTTTTACCAGAAGCATAATGTGCAAAGAATATGATTTTACTTTTCTCCTCTTCTTCCTTTCTTCCCACCTCCCTCTGGGTGAATCTGGTGTTGCAGTAGCACTGTAAATAGCAACCTTGGGAAATCTCTTATAACCCATGACTTTTTTCTGAATCCATCAGAAGTATTAAGTGAAATAGGCATATCTTTTAAAATTCAGATCTGATATTTCTATGAATTATTATTACAAATTTTAAGGTTTTTGAATTGTGATTTATTGAGTAGGTTTGGTTGGGTTTTTTTCGTATATAAATACAAGTTCAACAACAACAAAGAAGCCTCTCCACCATCAGGCAATGACACAAGAATTCTTCACAAGAAAAGGAACAGAAAAAGGAGAGTATTTGATAGAACTTGTTGAGGCAGTGAATTAATGGGCCTGTAGGAGTAGCAATCACTTTGGGTTATTGCTCTGTGACAATGAAGAAACAAACAGACATCTCACTCAGAAAAAAGAAAACAATTCTAGAGCCTTGCTGATAAGCCCATTTTGTTCTCACCATTATAAATAGCACAGTTTGACACATAATAAAAATTTGACACCTTGCTATCTGTTGAGATATCAAGGTGGAAGTTTCTTAGGCCAGTGCAGATATTCAAGTTTGGGCAATACCATTGTTGAAGCCCTAGGAGACATATAAGTTTCAGTTCTTACAGACCAGTGAGCACTTGCTGTTGTTGTTTGGCTATTAATTCATAATGTGATTTATTCAGACACATCAAACCTGCTCTTTAACTACTACTTGGATTAAATTGTGATGGAAATAAATGATCCAAATAAAATTAGCACGTTTGGGGACTGTTGGATCATACTGTGTGAGGGGTTTAAAATAACTCAGTCCTTAATGGGCATCCAATATACTTAAATTGTATTTCTAATTTTCCTTTAAATAGTTTGCATTGCTAATTTGCTTCTAAGACATTTCTGCCAATCAAGTTAAATACTTTCTGCAAACTGTGCTTACATTCCTGTCAAAGTGTACTTGTTATATGAAACACCCACATTCTGCTCCAGTTCCTTTTTTTAGTTACTTTTTTTTTTTTTTTTTAAACTTTCCTCCCACAGAGCGCCAGGGACTCATTACTGATGGGCATCTAGGAAACTGAACACAATCTTTATTTTTAAAATATGTTTTCTGAATCAGTGCAGATCCAGACAGTGCCTAAAAAGGCAAATCCCAGCTTTTGAAAGCTGCTTGAAGGTGTTCTCACCCAATTCCTTCCCAAGCTGCAGTCCTGCACCACAAGGCACAGTACACACCAAAGCCAACAGCACCACTGAGGTCTTCTTCAACCCCACATAATAAATGTTCACCTCCAATATTTACCTTTTCTGATATTAAAACATGTCAAGTAAACACTGGAGTTCAAAATTTCATCCACCTGAGGATACGTGGTCCTTGAATATTTGGGTTTGCAACGAAGTGTGAGGAAGGTTCTTTTTTCTTAGCAGATAATACATTTGGTTTTAGTTTGTGTATTGTATGGTAACAGTCATTATCCTGTGTAAACATTATATTGAGATAATAAGAACATTGTTAATGCTTTAAAAACATGCTCTACCTCTTCTCATTAAGGGAAACATTAAGAGATTTTTAGCTTTAACAAGCAGGATTTTCCCTATGGGAGCACCAGCATAGAGAGCAAGCCAGCTCAGCTAGTTTGTCCACTATGATAATTTCAGGCTAACATAATATATTAATACAAAATAGAAGCATTAAGAGAATTTATAATTTTCAGGCAGGTTTTCATTCTGTTCAGAATACAGAATATGCAGACAAGGGAAGGAAGGACTTCTACGGTTTTTAGGCAGTGAAGTACCTAATAAAAAGTGAAGGTGTTGACCCAGTATTAATTTCTTATTTAAATTCTCCTTAGCCAAGCAAAATTCTCTTTTGGGATTCATCACTTGACTTCCAATGAAGTTTTGAGAAAAGATCTTCTATATTTGTTTCCCGATGGTGAATTCTTTCATTTTCTTCTGTTTTTTAAAAGAAGCTTTATGTTGTTGTACCATGATGTTACACGTGTGCCATCATGCTGACTGCAATTCCACCATGTCATTTCCCATTCATTTTGCAGCTGGGGATGATCTTTTCAGGGACTTGTAGCTGTGTATGCTTTGCAGTTTTATAAAATCTCAGCAGCCAAGTTGCACACTGAGCCTCATCCTCAGCAGCAGTTTCCCTGACTCAGCATTTCTTAAAGCTCAATGATGGTCAGAGTCTATAATGTGACTGCCCTCTGTCTCTCGGACCTTAGTGTCAACAACCAAGGGGAATTTGCACCAGAGAGGCCCAAATTACCTTTCTGGCTGTTTGGATCTTGTATGAAGATGGAGATGTACAGCCAGAGTTCTCTGAATTATCTTTTCTTCTTAATTTTATTTGCACCATGTTTATTATATATGGATGTGGTGTTCCTCATGGTCTGGTAAGTTTCTGCTTGGGTTGGGTTTTTTTTTTTTTAATCCTAGCTCTTTTGACATTATTCACCTTAACATAAAACTCAAACACATGAGGTTCAAGTATTTTAGTGTCTTTCTCTGTCAAAGTCAGAGATTTTTCTCACTCAGTGCTTAAGTTCCCATCCTTTCAGTTGAATCTCCTGCCACAATGGTTTCCAGGCAGCTCATGTGCAATGAATTAACACAGAGACCTATGTAGCATCAAGGTAGTAGCTCCAGAGAAAATATTTTAGCATGCAGTAGTTTAAATAACTTGCTATACAAAACCTAGGAATGAAGCTAGCATTGTGTGTTCAGAAGGCATGTTCTGGCTGGCCACACAGCTCATGATTTAATGGTAGCCAGTGTAGAAAACAAATGGATAAGCAGGAGTCTGTCAGCACTGGGGCCTCTGCAATGTACAGCAGAAAGACACAAGGTAGTAGAAGGGCTTCTGCTGAGTAGAAGGAAGATCTAATGATTCATGGTGTCCCCAGGACTATGCCTCAGCCACCTTGGTAATTTTTGTTTTGTTTGGGGAATAGGTTTTTTTGGTTGCTTTTTAGGGTGGTTATAGAGTTACTTGGGTTGCACTTCATCTCCTTCATCTACTGCTCTTTAAAAATATGTCTTTTTAGTTAATGTTTGGTTTGTTTGCTTGTTTTACCCTTAGAGGTTTGGGGTTTTTGTTTGTTTAGAATTTTATGTTAGATAATTCTCACTTGAGGAGTTCTTACTCTGTATACCAGCTACCAAGAGTAAAAACCTTCAGCCTGTTACACATAGGACATATTAGAGAATTGGTTCAAGAAATCAATTAACTGTAGATGGTTTGTTCTCAAGCAAGTCCTTATTACTGAGCTGTTTTATATTTTAAGTTACAGTGTGAGCCTGTATGTGCCTCCTACATTACCTCATGTCTTACCTGTTGGGAGAATTTTTATTTCACTTCTGTAGTTCACTCTTGAAATCACCCTGTCTAACACTTCCAACAGTTCACAAGTGCTTACCTTTAAAACCAGCAAAACCTATGAGAGAAATCAGATTTATTAATTTGGGTTTTGTAGACATGCAACAATGATGCCTCTGGAAATTCTAGTAAGGAGTTGATTCAATGTTGTCTTGACATCAAAAATACCTTTGAAATGTTTACTGTGCTTTGTTTCCCTCAATGCAAATAACAAATGATGTGCTTTTGCTTTAGGATAATATAATCACTGGGATATGTGGGTTTGAATTGCAGTGTGTGTAACTTAGAGTGCAATTTAAATCAAATTCTGATACATCACAGTAGTTACTTCCATTACCCACTGTCTTTCCCCTGCCAATCTTGCTTAGTAAGATTCTAGACCAAACTAAGTCTTGATCTCCAATATTGGTTTTGGAAATTTTAATATGTTAGATACAGTTGCAAATGTCTCTTCTGTTTTCTAGTTTTGTTTTTAACGATGTTGGAATTCCAGTGTTTTGGAATTAATGGACAACAAAAGCATTGTTACTGTGAATCTGAAATGTGGCTGTGCATGTATAACTTTCTGGTTTGAATTTATATTGTTGCTCAGTTAAATCTGCTTTAGTCAGTTGGGGTCTATAGAACGTGTACTTTGCCTCTAAGTTATAATTCTTGTGTCTCCTGTGATTCTTTTAGTTATTTTGTATGGCTTCAGAGTGACAGATTTAAGTCTTTTTATAGTTATTGAAGTTGAAACGTATCTTGATTCCAGTCTCTTATGTTGTAGTGGAATCCACAATAGAAATAAAATTTTACATCTAGAACTCTCTGGTGATCTTTTTTCTAGTATATCAAATATAGAGTTTGATAAACTTTTTTTAATCATCTGCTGCAGACCTTGTGAGATGCTTCACCTTCCTGTTGTTACACTTTTTGTTTACACAGGCATTTTGGTTGAAGTCATTTGCATTTTTGACTGTGACTGCATTGCTGGTTTGCAGATACTGAAAATTAATCATTGATTACTGTTGATGCCTTGGAATGCTGCTTTTGTTGATGGATCAAGTGTTCAGGGGAGGCTTTTGAGAGATATATTATGCATTTTACTTCTGGAAAATAAGAGTGAGTTCTTAGTGTGTTTTTTGATGTCTTTTCTCTTCTTGTTCATACAAACCTTAAGCTTTTTCTGGTGTCTTAAAGCATATCTTGTAAGTACTGGGGGTTTTTTAGTAGCCTTTTTATTAATTTTACAGGTTTTTAATTTGTAGGAAAATTTGAATTTACTGAGTGATATCCTGGGAAAAGTTGGGCTGTTTATTTCTTTCTGTTTATTTCTAACGTGAACGATTACTCACTTTCTCTTGGAAGTCAGTAAAAGGATAATGAATGAGAGTTGTGGATAATAATGAAAAAAAAAAAAGATGAAAGATATGAGTGTTCTAAAGATTTATATGAAAACACGGTAACTTTTTTTCTTGATCATTATATCTTTTCAGTTGTGCTTTTAAAATAACTGACTTCAAAGCCTGTGAAAAACCCCACACTACTAAACACTTGTCTGTAGCTTTGCCTCTACTTAGGAGCTGCACATTTTCTCAGGCATAAATGTAACGAGGTTTTCCAGGCCCAAGAAATCTTAGAGGCAATTATTTTTCTTTATGAACAATAAAACCCCGTGTTTGCAAACACTTTTAGCTTAACTGGGTATGAAAGGACGTGGGTTTAGATCTTTGATTTGTGCCTATTAGCTCCTAATGTTCTCTGTTTATTGGTAAAATGATTTTGAAACCTGAAGCTAATGGCTTCCAAAAAGTTCATCCTGCTGTGCTCTCAGAAGAAGGTATTAGGGATTCTGCAGAAGGAACGTGGCAACTGAGTATTTAATTTTATAAACTGGCTTTTCAGCCCCCTTCAAAACTGCTTGGCAAAATTTCATAGCAAACCATGAGCCATTTCTTGTTGTTTTCCTTTAGGTATGACAGAGACATTTATTTAGTAGATATCTGTAGTATCTTCAGGATAGCTAAAAAAATCAGAGTAATAGACAAATTTAGTAAAATGAGTCAAGCTGTTTTATTCATGTGTTTTATAAAAACACACCAAGCTTTTTCAAGCAGACTTCAGAGCTTCTAAAGTAACAGGCTGAGATCCTCTCAATCAGTCATGTTTTGCATCTAAAGACTGTAACCAGAAACTTTATGCACTCATTTAATTCATAATTATTATTTTATAAATCTGGATACAAAGAAATTAATAATTTAGCTTATTTGCTCAAGGGATGCATTTCTTTTTGAATAGGATAGAAGATATTAGCAAGTTAATACCTTCCCACTGTGGTGGAAAGTGAGTGAAAATTAATGAAGATAATAGGCTTTACTTAGATCATTTCATTATTGTCATAGCTTTACCTGCCCTGTTTTATCACTGCCTTATTGTCTGTAGTGGAATTATCTTAGCTCTGCCTAAACTACTTTATAAAACAGCTAAAAGGGATCAAATTACATAGATTAAGTATTTTTACCTCTTGTTGCTTTCATTAATTGCTGCTCTGTGGCGTGTGGGGTTTTGGTGTGTGGCTTTCCTGATGCTTGTAGAAGCAGGGGAATGTATCTCTAATTTGTACTAATTGCTGGATATATACATTCAGACAGAAGTTTCTACTTGTGAACTCTGCTGATTCCTCATTTTTTCAATGGACCGTGAGACTGTAGAGAAAACTGAAGTTCCCAAGACAGAAATTGAGTCTCTCCTTTCTTAGATGATGGGCTTCAAGGATGCCAAAAATTACCTGTGTTCATTAGCACATGGGAATAAATATGTTACATAAGTTGACAAAGTCTCCCTAAATAATTGTTCACAGTAACTCAAGGACTCTTGACACAGTAATACTCAAGGCAACTCAAAGTTGCCTCTAGCTGATGACAGGTTCAAATTACAGCCTTAAAAGCATGCAAAGTTCATATTTTTACTTTTTTTTTTTTCCTAAAATATCTCAAAAGATGCTGGTCTCACTAAATGTCTGCTTAGAACAAAAAGCTCAACTAAAAGGAGAAAAACACCTGAATTGATCCAAATTATTTGTTTTCTTTTCCACCATGTAATAGGGAATTGAAGCTTTTAGACAAAAATTAACAATGCCTAAGGGAAATGTTGTTTTTTGTGGGAAATTCATTGTAAGAATTGAAAAGCTTTTGAAACAGAAATTTCTCTACTAGCTCTCTAGGGTAGGTTATTAAACCTTTCTTGTTGTTCCTGTTGTATTAGTTCAATAAAATGCAGTAATATCAACACATCTGCGACATTTTTCTGTGTGACATAAAATGCTCCCTTAGCAATTGAACCAAGCAGCATCTCTACTTAGTGGTAGTAGCCAGGGCTTGGCTGGTGTTGCCAGCCAGCACAGGTTTTTATATTTAGTTTGCTAGACACATTTGCTTTCCCTTCAGCTCTTCTTTTTGGTAGGGCATGCCAGCATTTCTTAGTTCCATCACATCCTTATGCTTGCTTTCAGTTTTTGTTTTTTCCCGTGCCAAATTTTTTGCCAAATGTTCTGTTTCTTCTGCGGATGTGTTTGCAGCAGGCTCCCTCCAACTGTCTGCGTTTCATCTCTGAGCAGCTCATCAGTGCACATATCAACTTCTCTTGCTGGGAATTTGTTTTCCCCCTCAAAGAGATCTCTGCAGCTTGATGTTGACAGCTTTTGTCTTCCCCTGAGGCAGTTTTCTGTAGGGTCTCTGGGTAGTCTGTCAGCTGCTTTTATAGAAACAAAAAGGCAAACAACTCTGCTAATTACTTAAAATATGGCTTGCATGTAGAAGTGGCTACAAGTGGCCAGGACATGATTTGACCCTTTTTTCTGGACATAATCACTCAGACTGTGTCTGTGTCTTGATGCCTTGCAAGAACCTAGGATTCTTTAAAAAAAAAAAATTATTTTAAATCGTAACATTCACTGGGCTTTTGAGCTCCTTCTAAAGCTGGCAGCATCTGGTGGCTGGAAATTTTCCTTTAGCCAGGCTGAAAATTGAAATATTTCCACTCATCTTTCTTTCCTCTTCTTCTGCACCTTGCATCAGACAAGTGACAAATTCAAGTGTAGGAGGCAGGAAGGATCCTGAGCGTGCTGACAGCCCTGGATTGCTCTCTGTTCACAGCCAGAAAAAGCTCCGTGACACAACAGGGGTAGGAGCAGGGTATGCAGGAACAGAGTTTGACTTCCTTGTGACATTGGAGGAGGTGTTATGTGGCAGGTGGCAATGCAGCAGCCTTGTGGAGACCAGTCAGGAGTAATGGGCTGGAAAATTCAAGGTCACCAGTGCAGTGTCTTCCTGGTGCATACTACTGGTGTTGCATAAAGCTCAGGTTATTTAAAGCTTGATTGGAGAGGGAGGATGAGGGGGGAGAGGAGGAAGGGAGGGCATGATGCAGCACGGTGTTCTTTCCATGGGTTTTCTCTGGGCCTTTAGGTAAGAATTTGTTTTATTTTTATTTTAAAGGGTGATGCTCATTTGGTCTCCACACTCTTCAAGACAGCAACTGTGTCCCCTTCCTGAAATGGTGTAGGCTTTGGTGTTGTATAATTGGGAATCCATCCCAGAGGCTTTTAAACTAATTGGAGCACTATTATTTTTTTCTTCTCCCCCCCATTCCATAAGGTTCAAAATCCCAAGGGATTTTTTTCAGAGCTAACTTTTTTCCTTCCACATGAGCAGAGTGAGCTGCTTCCTCTTAGCTTGCTCCCACATCCTTGTGTAGGCTGGATGTCACCCTGTCATCTGAGGTGTTACTGTGTTTCCAGAGAGTGATAGAGGATGTCAGACTAAAAAGGAGGGAGAGTGATCTCTAGTGCAGAGCACTGTTTTTGCTTCTTCTATCTCAAGAGCTAATTATACAATATTTTTCAAATTTTACTCTACTGTCATGGCAGATATTTGCAAATTCTAGCAGGAGATTATATAAAGCATTATCCTAGCTGTTTGAGTAGTTCAGAATACATTTTTGGTTGGGTGTAGAGTTTTTTTCTACAGGTTGATCAATGTTACATTCTTGTAGGAAGGCTTAAATAGGGAAAACAAGGATCAGTTTTTCAGTAGAGCTGTCAAAAAAAGAAAAGTTTCTAGTTTGCACATGTGTGGATTTCAAAGGGCAAGGAGAACTGGTTTCAGACTAAATCTAAGAAATCACACATCTGAATCCTCTGACAAATAAGAACTTTCTGTCTCTTTAGATTTCCAGTTGCAACTGATCTCCCTGTCAGCATCCCAGATGATGCCAGCAATGAAACTGCCAACAGTGTCAACTCCATTGGGCTACCTGCCTGTTTCCCCTGGAGGTATCAGGATCCCAGACCTCCCTGCCAGCAGACTCCCTGGGGCTATTGCTCTGCAGCTGCAAGAATCCCTGCTCCTGGGGCATCCTAACAAATCATGTCTGACTTAAGCCAAAAGGTGCAGTTGTCTCTGTCCCCTGGGCAGATCTATCAGGAATCCAGGTAAAAGATTAAGGAAAGTGATGATGCCCAGTATGCTTAAATCATAATATTAGTGAATCAGCTCTTCTCTGAAGAAACTTGGTTTCCTGTGAATATTCCTAACTAGTTCTACATTTCAAACCAGATCAAAGAGATCTGGTATGGCTTCAAGTACTGGACTGCACAGCAGAAGACAGCTGTGTGTAGCTACAGAGGAGGTAAGATGCTCAAGCCTATTAAAGAGATATATTCTTACCTTTCAAATCAGATAAATTCAGCTCTGTAGGTATTTGAAGCAGAGAGACCCTGTCTACATTTTGAAGCTTATGCAATTGAAGCATATTTGTTCTGTATTCCAGATATCTCTTTGACTTGACTTTTGATCATCTACTGTGGCTCAGGGGAGGGCAACATGGAGCTCCCTACATCTTTCTTTCTTTTACAGCTGCCTCTGTGGCTTTCCTTGTTCTCATCTGAATCTGTGTACTCAGAAGATGAGACAGTTGTCCCACAAACCATCTCCCTGGATCAAAAGAGTCCGTTCTTTTCTAACATTCATCCTCCTCCTTTATTATACAGCCTGCCAGCCTCTCTACTTCCTCTTTTTGACTGTAATCCATTCATGTGTTTTATCCCTACAATCATCTTGTAGCCTTCATCATCACCGTTACCCCACCTTTTCAGAATTCACCCGCTTCTAACCTGTAAGGTTCCAGAAACAAACTCTTTACCAGCTACATTTCCCTGTTCTCCCCTCTCCAATACCTGCAAGCACAGGCTCTTGAAAGGAATCCTTTAAAGAAGCAGAGAATAATAACTCCTCTGGAAGTCAGCACAGTTTTCTTGAGGAGGTTCAGACTACTTCTGCTGTTGAATTCTGAGGCACTGCATGCCACATGCTCGTGCTTTCTCTGTGTTGTCTTGGCTGGATGTGCCATTCAGCAGCATCATGGAATTTTAAAATTAAAAAGTAAGAGTTTGATTTCTTTAGCAGAAAAAGAGAGGAGCTGCGACAGCTCGTTTCATATGGCAGCATTCCATTGAGCTGAAAGGTAATTTTCAGGGGCTGCATCTTTGGTAAGTGTTCCTGCAACAGTGGGGTAGTGATTTTAATGTGCAGTGCTGCATTTTAATAGTCAATTGAGATGGCTATTAAGATAGAGCATTGTACATTTACATCACTGCCTCACAGAGAGTGGCTGGTGACTGCTCCTCAGCTGACAGCTCTCTCTGCATCCTGCTTCAGAGCAGTGGTTTTCTTGGTAGCTTCTCTGATCTCCTGCAAAGGAAATAAAATCATTATCTAGTTAATATTTCACACTGTGAGGGGCATCCAGCTCCCAGGGAGCGAGAGCAGAAGGGTGGAGATGTGATGCTGTGGGTGGGAGGCAGGGGGAGGCAGAGGAGGAATGAATGAGAGAGAGAAAACCCCTGTATGAAAAGATCATTTCTGGGTTTTCACCCACCAGACTCACTCTGGCTGACTGAAAATGTGCTTTGCTAACCCTGAGACTCAGGATACAGTGCTTAGGGGAGGACTGGGTAGTAAAGGTGCAGGAAGATACTGAAAATTCATAAGACCCTGAGAAATGTGAGAGACTGCAAGGAAAAAAAAGTTAAGGTGAAAAACCATATATACCTGAAAATTTATCAAAAGTGTTTAAGAAAATCATTGAACTACTACCCTTTTCACTTAGAAGAAGCTGGCAGTAAGGGCCTAATCAGTTCCCTACTGTATGATGAGGCATTTCCTGATGTGAAAACATTTTGCTTAATGTCAGTCGATGCAGTTCACAGACACCTTCCAACATTTGCATTGCTGAGATTTCAAACCTCAGTTTTCCAGTGAAAAGAATCTGATTGCATCTGAGCAGCCTTCCTCACAAAAATGCAGAAATTACAGCAAAAGGGTCTCTGACATTAGTCTTTCATCTCTTGTACAATACTTAAGAAATTACATTCAGAAGGAGGAAAAAAATTAGTCCTTCTAACTGTTGATAGCCTAGGATAGGGAAGGATGCTGTGGCAAATGGCTGGCAAAACAGAGGGCAAAGATATATTCAGAAACTCCCTGGAATGGCCTTACTTTATCCTTTTATCTCTTCTTTTTCCTTGAGGACAAGCTATGGAAGTTATCTATCATATGACTTAGTTCTATTCAACACAATCTGAATTTCCAAGAATTTGAAAGGCAGAGCTACTGCTGTCAGTGTCCCCTGTAGCTCTGTTTCAAGTGAGTTTTCAGGAACTGTTTACAAATTTATTTGTTAGTTAATAGATTTTTTTTTTTCAAAAACATGATAGACTTGCCAGGAAATTAGGACTTGCTTCAGTTGAAAAATCTTAAAACCAAATTAGTATCTGTGAATTCTCAGTCTTCATTCTACTGCCTGGGATTTCAGCCTGCAAGTACTGGGATTTTTGCTAAGTATTTTGAAAGAGAAGATGAAGTTTTTTTGCCACGTAGAAATAAAAATAGCAAAACAAATACACTTGAGAGACCATGCACAAAAAAATAGCTGTTTCATACTTAACCTAATAAAGAATGTGGTGCATTTTAGTTTCCTCCCTGTGTACTTTCCAGTATGACAGGGAATCCCATCAGCTGCATGGGCCTTCTTGCAGCCCTCTGGGTTGTGAGATGCCATTAGTAACTGTGTGTTCAAATTTTATTTTGGTGTTTTCATTGTTAGGAATTAATTTACCAAGCACTGCCTTTCTCTTTAAAGTATTTCACAAATATAATGAGGAAAGCATTTACTAATTCAGGCTAAGGTGCTGAAAACACCTTCTCTGCAGAAAATTATGGATAGATTTTATCTCATTCAGTGCCTGCAGTATCCCCTGTGAAATAATGACTGACAATGCCAGCAGCCTAAAGCTTAACTGTATGAAGTGATCAAAAAGAAAGAAAACAATGTGAAACAGTAAAGATTTGGGATACCTTTAAAGTCATTCTAGTGTTGTAGCTTTGGCTCAAGGAATTCTCTATTACCAGGCAAAGAAGTGATGAAACATTCACATTCTTTGCTGTGTGCAATATTCTTCTCTTCTTTTAAATCACAAGGTCCAATTCAAATATGTTTGGTTTTCTTACGTGCTGTCTTTAAGAGGAACTGCAAGTAGTTCAATATTTTCATGCTGATGTGCACCACTAGAGGCCATCATATACCTCTGTAAATATTAGATAGGTATGTAAATTATTCTAGAGATTATGTGACTACCCAATTAATGTAGAAGCCTATATAAAGGGGCATGGGGAAACTTACAATGAGAGAAGACTTTATCAGAGCTGATAAGTGTGAACACATCTTCTCAGGCCAATTCTCATTGATTCAACTTTATTCTCCTGTACATTGCTGTGTGTTCTTTTAGTAGATGGAGCATACATGGTAAGCAAACTCTGGAGGTGGTAACTGTTTGGCCCAGTTGGTAGACCTTCTAAATCAGAAGATAAAGGCTGAAAAATAAAATGGGATTTATTTTAGCTTGGTATCAGTATGATACCAGTATGCTTGGACTGAAAGTTAAATATTTTTTTCTTCTGTCTTCCCATCTGGAAAATGGGATGTCATTCTTGATTCCTCAGACTTTTTATCAGGGTTCATTAATGAGCCAGCTGCAGTGTAGCTCCTGTTATGTGTAGTAACTGAGTGATATAAAAAGAAGTCTTCGTGTTACACAGCAATACTCTCTTGAGCATTGGAAACAGCTGTCTGACTTCAGGAGTAGGAATGACATGTAGCATGGTCATGTGAAATTCAAATTAGCATTCATTTTGTACAGAGGAGAGGTGCTTGCTAAAGTAGTAAAAAAAAAATAATGTGTGAAGTAAAAGAATTCACTTTACAATGGGTTTGGATGACTTTATGAAAGGGCTGGGGTGTGACCTGGACCTTTTCCAGGAGAGCACTTCTAGTCCTTTGGTTTTCAGTCTCAGTTCTTCAGGCAAACAAACCATTCAAAGGAATTTTAGCTTATTTTACATTACTTGTGAAGTACTTATCATTATATAGTAGATTGCTAATATGTGAAAGCTTTGCATACGTGTTTGAGAAACAAGTAATTAGAGAAGTATTGCATTATCTTAACCAGCTTGGTGTGCAGAGTTTTCTCATCAAACTGTTGAATGCAAAGAGAAGATCAAAATAAATAACTTAATGTACTGTACTACTCTAGTGCCTCCAAACTACTTCAAATTGCAGTGGATGACTACTCAAAAATTATTCCAAAAGATCACTACAAATTCTGAGCTTATCAG
Source organism: Heliangelus exortis (assembly GCF_036169615.1). Lineage (NCBI taxonomy): Eukaryota > Metazoa > Chordata > Aves > Apodiformes > Trochilidae > Heliangelus > Heliangelus exortis. The sequence continues at coordinate 19,320,155 of NC_092431.1, forward strand.
GGAAAAGAAGTCACATACAACAAGGTACTATGGCAAATTACATATTTTTTCACTAGATTCAGAAAAAAGATACAAATTTTGCAAAGCTCAGGAAAGTGGGTAAATCTCTTGATAAAAGAAATAAAATTTATTATGCTGGCAATCAGATGAAAGAAAGAGGTGGTAGAGGAAAGAACCAATATGACAGCACAGCTCAGTATCCAGTGGCCTCTGAACTGATGAATAACACTTTATATTATGCATTCAATTCACCTACCATCTTGTAACCACTTCATAAAGACAAGGTTTATCTCTCCATTCTGCCTCAATATTTTTGAAATAAGTTTCAGAAACATTTTTTACTTAGAGGAATTAAAGGTGTATGTAGTTTTCACGCTCTTTAGCTCACTGTATTATTTTTCAATTACATGCAATATTCTCAACAGCACTGCTGAGAAGGCAAACCTGTAAGCATGGTGCACTTCTCACCTTTGGGATAAACCATGCTTTAAAAGAACAAATAGTGGATTTTAAAGAAATCTCATTGACTGAGTCTTGAATAGTTGCCATGCACTACACACTTTTCATCTGTGTCTCTGTGCTGTGCCTCCTGACTTGCTCAGACTGAATGGAAATCAAAGTGTGGTGCAAAGACCTGATGTTGTATTTTAAGTGGTCTTCATAAATAACTTCCTTTTAGGGCTTGTGGTCCCCAAAATCATGCATTTCCAGTCTCTAGGGTTTCTGGTCCCAAGCTAGCACATCATCAGTTCTTTCCACTGTGGCAATTTATCAGCTTAAATGTTTGTTAACTCCAGGAGGACTGAACCCTACTTCAGTGGATGGTGTAGACATGTGATTTGGAGCATGTTGCTTTTCATCTTTGTGACTCAATTTCCCACCTGGGAGATGGTGATAACAATGCTAATGTGTCTCATTATTGTCTTGCCTATTTAAACTGTAAGCTCTTCAGGGCAAGGACTGTCTCATACCATATGTCTTCACAGAGACTGGCAGAACGAGACACTGATTGCATTTGGGGTCTCTTGGTGCCACTATAATTAAAAGAAAGACAATAATATTAAAAAGGAAGAAAGAGAGAAGGTAGGTCTGGTATCAAGAGGCTTACAGATTTCCTGGTAGCAACCCAAAAAGCAAGGGAAAAGTTTATCTCCAAGAAGAATCCTTGCTTTTTCAACTTTCCAACTCCAAATGTCATGTTGTTTTTCATAGAAATAGAGTAGGAGAGTTTTCCAAGCAGGATAATCCAGAAGCTAATGGGTGGTGTGCTACCAATACAAATCCTAACTCTAAGAGAAGCATTAGCAGTTCGAGCTACTGCAAGGGGGTGGGTTGGAGACCAGACTATTTTATTTTTAAGTAGAACTGTGCCTATAAAATTAGACAGTTGCCTCCTTCCTCGTTAGAGAATGAACAGATGTTGCTGAGAGTGGATGAGGTGTCTGCACTCAGGAGTGGAGAAGGGCAGGGGGATGGGAGAGGCTGATTCCCATTCCACATCATTTCCTGACAGAGCTGTTCTGTTCCTCTGAACTCTAAGAAGTCTTCCACCCCTTGTTTTATGCAGTAGGAAAGGCTAATAAAACAGGACTAGAGATGACTGCTGACATCTAGCCTTATATCTCCTAATATCTCCTGTCATGGCGTTTCTAAATCCATGGCTTATTTTAATATGTTCCTAGGATTTGAGTTCAGTACCCATTTTGCACCTCAGCTCTGCAGAACGAGTATTTTCCCTTCATCCAGGACTTGATCAAATAAACCACTTAGAGTAAATCCCTGTTTACACTTTGTCCTTCTTGTTGAAGTCTTCAAATTGCTTTAGTGTTGACTGTTTTATCTCTGACTGTTGTTAAACTCAAGAAACATCTTCTGTGTCAAAAGACCAGCTTTTTCTCACTTTTTTTGCCTGGCAACTGTTTGACTAGGTTTGTTTTTATAGCCTATAGGAACACTTCTCAAGGATTATGTGAAGTGGGCAGCAAATCTGTAGGGTTTTATGTATTTCTGCTTACACCCAAGGTTTGTGCCCTGGCACAGAAAAAGAGGAAAAATTCATCATTATTACTTATCTCATCTACACAGTTCACATTTTATTCTCCTGTTTAATACTCAGATATCCCAACACTGGGCTGTGGTGTTTGTAGGAGTATTAAACATACTCTGTGCTGAAATGACACAGATTGCAAGACCCCAAGTTTCATTTCACTATGTCCCTTTTATTGCACATAAAAAGCCACAAGCTTGCATTAGAGTTTTGACAGGCTTCCACTCTGAAATGTACAGGGACTATTGGCTCTGTGTTTAGATTTTTCCAAAACAGGGTTACTGGGTTAGTAATGAAGAACTTCTCATTTGTTGCACTGCTGTAGTTCAAATCTAATTTGCACAGAACAGAAAAACCTCTAAAACTTGTTTTTTGCTATAATGCAGACATCAAGACCTGGACAAGAGAACCTCTTGACAATGAAGATGCCTTTTGCGTGCAAATTAAAAAAAAGAGGAGGGGGAAGCAAGCTTGCCTGAAAGAAAACTTAAATATCAAAAGCTTAAACAACTGCTGATGGCCATGTGCTCCTGCACTTTGGGTTTGTTTTCTCCTCTTTTTCTTACTTTATTGAGCCTTGTAAGTGGAAAGCAATGCCTATTCTCTATCAGCAAGAGTTTAAATGATACTGATATTCCTCCCTTTATTCTTTAATACCTTGATCTGAGCTTCTGTCTGCATCATCTCACTGAAGTGAGAATTGTAATTACTGGCCATTAGAAGTATTTTAGAGGAAAGGAAAATTACTGAATGTAACTTTTCCACCTGACTTGAATGGAAAATTGTTTGTAGAGAAACAAACAGGACAGAAGTTATGTTCAACAGAGAGAGCTCTATAACTGCTCTGCTCCCTCTCAGCAGTGCTGGGCATGCAGAATGTACTTCTGCATCCTGCATCCCTTTGCAGCAGATCTTTTAGGCTGAGGGATGGGGCTCTTGCTGCTTTCACACCTCTCTATGCCCAGGAGAATTTTATCTGCTTTCTGGAAAAGCTGCTCATAGCTGGCTGCAGCAATGTCCCCATCATTCATATGAATTTATTTAACAAGTAACTTCACGCCTTTAGGAACTGAAGAGGTTTTGTAATTGTCTCTGTCACAGTTTGATTTTTCTTAGGATAGTTTAGACAGAAGATCCAGTCTTGCACTTGGAGAGGCTCAAAGTGATAGTCAGAGTTAGGAATTGCAACTCTGGCTTCTCCATAAAAAATCACATTGTAGTTCAGATACTTACTCAAGAAACAAAACATTCCTTTCTTTATTATCTCTAAATGAAATTAATTTCTACTTGTTAACCATCCTGTGCCAACCATAACATTTTATGTTTAGCAATAGAAGCTCTCCTCAAATCTTTCTTTTTCCATCACTTCCTCTTTATTCTAGAGACAAAAAAAAAGTTTTCTTGGATAACATACTAACCAGTGGAAACACATAACTGAAAAAAGTGAAGCATATGTTGAGTGGGAAGGAGATATATACAGTGTGTATGAGAGTTATGCCTTTTTTTGTGCCTATATTTACAAAAAGGGTGGCAAGTCTTTCTAAGTGGGGTAGGATGTAGGCTGGGAAGCAAATCTTTAGGCATATACATGGTCTGTTTGGTTTTACCCTGGATATCTCATTGCCATTATTTGAGAATCTTATTGATAATTCTATACTGAATAATAATATTTACATTTTTATTCATGACTGTAAAAGGGTAATTCTTTATGCCAAGTTAAGTGTGACTATAAATGAAGGCTACTGAAATTTAGCAAAGCACAATAATAGTACCCCTGGCTCCATTACTTGTGACTAAGATCTTACTCTGAATTTCCCTGTTGTCTAAGGGCAATAACTGGTTTAGATTTGTTAACCTACAGCAAGTAATATCAGTTATTTGCTGACTCCTTTTTTGTAATTTATCTCCTTCTCCAAAGCATTATGGCTTTTATTTTCAAGATGGGTTTTGAATAAAAAGTAAGGTCCAAATTATTCACAGGATCTAAACACATGAGTTAATATTTTACATTTATGGGAACTTCTATTGATTTCAATAGAACTACTTATTATGTTCAAAGGTGATTATTTTCTGGGTCAGAGGCTACTATCACATAATTCTTAGGAAAAGGACCACATTCATTAGATTCTTTCTGGTTAATAAAGCTTAGTTAAAATTTATCTGTGAAGTTTAGAATATCAAGCAGATTCAAATTTCCCTGGCATTTGAAATTCAGTAGTGTTGTTGGAGATCATCCGTGGGATAAATTTCAGTTTTAAAAAGCATCTCTTATTATGCACATTTATTTATCTGAAAGGATCCTCTTTTAAACCCATAAGAGCTTAATGCCATAATTGCTTTTAATGTCTTGGCCAAATGTGAATTAACAAAACCCATTGGAAAATGTGATTATCTGCATCCTTAATTGTAGGCTGACCCCTATTTTGTGAATTCCAAGTCACCTCATTATATTCAAGTCCTGTGTAGGTACTATCACCAGGAAAGGTATTATGAGTTTCCTATAATCATAACAATGATTAATAATAATTAATAAAAAAGATGGACTGCTAAGCTTAATATGTAGCCACGGCACTTCTGTTGGATCAACATTTTTTTCCATTTTTATCATACTCTATCTACTATTAGCTACTATCTACTCTGTTTACTATCTATACTTAATCACTATATTATATTTTGCCATGTTGATACACAGATTGAGTCTGAAAGCACAAGCATCTTGTGTGAAAGACATTCCAGATCAATCCATACCATGAAGAAGTAGGGCTTGAAGGACAGGAAAAAGCTACAGCTTCTGGATTTATCCCATTTGATCAAATATCTTCTTCTAATGAATCTCAAATTATCCTTCCACTGGTTACCTGGGAAGCCAGGATCTCAACCTTCACGGGTCAAGAAGATTAAGAATTTATAAAACTCAGTTTTTGGAAACTCAGTCTCAGGTTTTGTTCTGCTGCCATCCAAATAGCTAATCCAAAACTAGATATTTAGAATTTCTATTGGGAATGGATCTTCTAATAGTGTCATTAAATGCTTGGCATCTTGATACAGGGTTCAGACTGGACCTGGACAGCATCACAGTTGTCCTTGATCCTCCTTGCCTGTGTGAGCTTTCTTTTTTCTCATGAAACCTCAGGTTTAGCAGAGAGGCAGAGGGAGATCTCGTGAGTCTCCTTGCTCTAAAACTGAAATTCAGCCATGAGGTAGGGAGGATGAATGCCTACAACTGGGTGTTCATGTTCTTTCCATTGTATACAGCCACTAATGACCTTCAGGGAAAACTACTGATTTTTTTCAGGATGTTATATGAAGCAGCTAAATGCCCCACTAATTAATTTTTAGAAGAATGATAGTGATGAGCAGAGACTGTTAGGGTAGGGAACTGCAATAAGCAAGAGTAACATTAACGTATTTTACTATGAAAATTACTGAAGCAACTTACCCAGCAACTAGTCATTATCAGAATCCTTAACACCCAGATTTCTCATTCTCTTTCCTAAGCATTAATCATATTTTATTTTTAACCAAGAACCTCAAAGCAGAATTAAATTAAGTGAAACTTCAATAATGAAATCGCATAGAGTATTATTCAGAAGTTATGCAGAGAAGCTTTAATATACTCCATTAGGCAGAGAAAAATGTTGAAAGGATATGGTTAATGTTCATCTGCAGTCAGTTTCTCTTTTTATTTCAGGAATTTTCCTATTGACCTGAATGGGAGGAAAACCAGGCTGTGCTGAGGTGGTGTTATAATGTGAGTTAGTCTCCTGAATCACTGGAAAAGCCTTAGCAAGTCAAGCTGAATGCTGACACCTTATCATAGAGGAAAAAAGGTATTTATTGAAAAGAGCAAAAGTTGTAGGGCTGGACTGGGGCCAGCACCTGGATGCTTTATCTCAGCAGGGGTGTTGGGGTGGCACCAGTGAAGCAGAAGGGAATGGACCTGTGGGGCTGAGTACTCAGCATCTTGTGGCAGCTCTGCCAAGCCAAGTCAGGGCAAAGCAGGGGCACAACTCCCCTCAGCTCTCCCAGGAAAAGAAAGGAAGGCAGGTGGTGGGGAGGCTGGCTTTAGCCTCTGCCCTTAAGCATTCTGAACAGGCTTCTATGAAAAGAGAAAGAGGAGGAAAGGGCAACATTCAAAGAAAAAGACTTTTCTTCCTTTTGGAGGATTAATTAAATTTATGGGTTTGGTAAAGTCTTGAAATTGTTGGAAGCACTAAAATCAGTGTGGGAAGTTTTAAGAGCTCTGAGAAGGAGCATTATGTCTGGAAAAAGGGTAAGTTCTGCTGAAATGTGTTACTGCATGGCTGCCACAGGCTTCAGTGGCTTGTACAGTACCTGCTCTTTTGTTAGCAATCAGCTTTGTGGCTTTAGCCAGACCCTCCAGCCCTTGTAAGATTTTTGGCAACGATTTAATTGTTTAGATTTTAAAGACTTTTCTCCTTAAATGAGGGAGAGGAATGATAATATTTTTCTTTAATTTCTACTTTTCCATAGAACTGACTTTCTCTTTTTCTCAATGTTCACACCAACTTTATGGTAACTTCCAACCCGAATAGAACATCTGCAGGGCCTGTATTTACCAGACTTTTTTTTTATGTTTATCTTGTTGTTACTGCTGAATCTCTTGTGGAGGAAGAGAAAGCACAGAGGGAAACCACAAGAAAACATGGAAATGTGCAGGCAAAGCACCTCCATCCTGTAAGGTGGCCCTGGAAGTGCACCTTGGGGGCTGAGACCTTGCTAGAGCTTCTCTTGAAGCTGAGCAAGGATGCTCTCTCCTGTCCTCTGACTTCCCATTGCTAAGCAGAGACAAGAGTGAGCACAGACCAGTTTTTAAAAAGATGAAAAGAAAGAAGCTAATAACTTAGATTTTAAAAGAGAAAGTACTCGACTGTTGCTGTGTACACATCTAGGGAAGAAGGTGATGTTCTTTTTCTCTTAGATTTCAGGCTCTTATTTTGTTTTTTCCTTTCACTCTGTGCACACCACGGGGCTGGAGGGGGGACTGGAATTTTTAAGTCCTCTTGAAATAAACAGAAAACTTGGAATTTCTCATAACAAATGCATGGTTTATTTCTTCCCAGTTAATTGAAATCAGTGTGAAGAAAAAGCACCTGACTTGGAACAAGTAGTTGACAGAGCTTCATTTTCATGTAAAATATTGCTACTGTCAGTGGCCCAAGCAGTGATCAAGACAGGATGTTGAAACTGGGAAGAAGACCAAAAAGAACTAGTAACACTTTTTATGTGGGAACTGAGATAAATGAATAATAGGAAGTAGGCTATAACACAAAGATAGAAGGTCAAAAAATTGCTGATGCTTCTGCTAAATGAGTCAGTAATGTCACTATGGCAGTTCCAGTCCTATTCTTTACATTGATATTAGACCCACAATTAACTCCATGCAACACATTGCCCTAAGTTCCCTCTCTAAGTGATGTCTTGGGTAGTGTGTGTATAAATTCTGTACCCCCTGAGAACCATTTCTTTTATTAAGGTAAAATGAAACATGATATTCTTGTAGCAAAAACAGGGATTAAGAGCACTTCTTTTTGTTCAAATGAGTGAAATTGCTTAAATAACACCCTTGAACTATTAGATTGCAGAGGTTTGCTTTGAAGCTACACAGTGGAAGAAAAAGCATGATCTCTCTTGCTATTTCTAAAGTCTGAAATATTTATTTTCCAATATAAAGACTCAGAGATTCCTTGTTGGCATTAGGATAGTAACCTTGTCATGTTTCAAATACACAATCTGTAGAGAAGCTCTGTTTTCAAATGGTTTATAGCTCTGGCTTGCCAGATACAGCTGGGATTTCACAGATTGCCTGTTAGGCAGATGTCTCATGAAAGGTAAGTGGCATTGCTAGGGTTGCAAGTTAAATATCTTTGAAGCTCCAGACAGCAATAACAGTGGTCAAATAACACCTGCTTTGTGAGAGCTGATTCTGCTTTCTGTATATCCTGGTAAAAGGCTGGACTGCTACACAAGAGGTGCTGCAGTATGAAAATATCAAGAAATCATCTTGTAAAAAGTTCTATGCTTTCTACTCCTTACATTTATGACAGGCCACAGCAGGTGTCCTTAAATGTGTCACTGACAGGATTGTCAACTGCTTCATCTGCTACCAGTGTTCAGAGATGTCTACTTAACTCTGGTTTAAGTGTTCAATTAAAATAAACCTATAAATACAAACTTAAGTTGTTTAGCAGGTAATCAACAGGAGATGGGAAGAGCCTATTGAAATAAACCAACCTTTTGAGCTTAATAAACCTTGACACAGAAGTATTTGGCCTGAAATTTGAACTGAAATTATTTTCAGCATCAGTGGAACTTCAATTCCTAGGAGAAAATATATGCCAATTTTGCTAAAATTGTTTTCTTAGCAGAAGGAGCCTTTCACTGCACATGAGATTTTTTCCATCCAGTAGAAATGTATACTTTGGGGGTTTTGGTGTTTTGTTGTTTTTTTTTTCTTCTGAAATCTGAAAAAAAACCCACAAACAAACAAACCAAAACCTATCTTTCTTTTGCCAAGTTGTAAAATACAAGGACAGATAGGCATCTGGTAAAGCTATAATTGCTCCAGAGAATTCTTTGGAGCTGTAATGATGTCTGAGTTTGTCACATCACTTCTTTCCACCAGTAGTTAGGAGTTTTCTGTAATGATCAATTAGTGTGAGTGCAATATGTGTGATTTGGCACCTGCCCAATATGAAATGGTGCCCGAGTTATTCTGTAGAGGCCCTGGAGTTGGCTTCTGAACTCTATGAACCTTTTCTCTTTCTTTCTTGGCAGTAAGAATTGCAGGTTTCTGGTGTTGCAAATAAATGCAAAGTTATCAACACCACCATCACTGGTTCAGAGTTTTTTGGTGTTGGTTTTTTGGGGTTTTTTTGGGGGTTTTTTTTTCCTTGGGGGGGGTTTGTTTTTGCTTTTTTTTTTTTTTGAGGGGGAGGCAGTAAACAACAAGAAGAAATATAACACAGAAGATATGGATATGGTTTTTAAAATAGAGTGAGTCCTTTCAATTGTCCATCTGGAAAACATTGATTTGCATCACTGAGAATATAATTGTTCTACCAACAGGCTCAATTTTCTACATGATCAAACAACAAAGGCAGCTATAATGCTTCTCAATAAGATAAAAGTCTTGTAAGACCTAATAAAATGGGAGGAGAAATTCCCCCAGCCATACCTGTAAAATTCAGAAGTGTGTTCACCCAGGTACACACAGAGATTGCAGATAAAAGATTCATTACAGATGTGGATTTACCTAGTAGGTAAAACTCTATTACTGGAATAATTTCTTGGTGTTGATTTTTTTAATTTACACTTTTCTTTGATTCTGGTTTTTTGTTGTTGTTTTCAAGAGCAAATGAGATCTTCTAACTTTTGGTTATTTTTAATGTGAATAGTCTGAAATCTTTTGGCTCCCCATCTTGTCATGTGCCAGCCCAGAAAGGCAACCACTGTCAAAAGAAGCACAGCCAGCAGGCTGGGGGAAGTGTATTGATAGGATGAGGGAGAATTAGTTGAAGCTGAAAAAGGGTAGACTTTGATATTCTACCCTCAGGACAGAAGATAGATATTCTACAGGACAGAAGATGTTCTGTCCTGTGAGTGTGGTGAGACACAGGCACAGATTGCCCAGGGAATTGTGAATGCCTTCTCTCTGGAAGTGATCAAGACTTGGGGGCTTGGAGCAACCTGGTCTAGTGGGAGCTGTGGGAGCATATAATATTATATATATATCTCTTGTGTATATATATATATATGTAGTGGGAGCATATAATATGTCCCTGTCTGTATATTTATATGGATAGAAGATTAAGAGATAATAGCCTTTTTCCAACATTCCACAAGAAATCAGGCTAGAACTCTATTGATAATACACGTGATTTTTGTTTGTTTGTTTTGTGTTGTTCATCTCTTTGCTTTAATTTAGCAGCATGAGATTTATATTTGTGTTTTTAAATTTGGTTTTTTACCTTTTTTGGTCACACATAATCTCATAATATGAATGTATCTGTAGGCCAAGCAGTCAACTACAATTTATTGACCAGGGAGCAGCTTTACAGCTTCAGAACTTTCTTTGAGTATCATTCAGAGTCACAGCAGGATATATTTGTCCCCTCTGTGGATTTTCCAGCAGCAAAAACTCTCACCACCAAACAGATGCTGTCCTGGCATAGGAGGACTGAGGGCACAGTTGCCATCTGCTCTCTCACTGTCCAAGCAGCTCCAGCTCTGATGCCTTTCTCATCAGAGATCTGTGGAAGCTCAGAGAGAAAATACTCAGAATCTATCTTCTGTACCCAAAGTGTCTCCCACAACTGGAGAAGATGATGGGACACTTCATTGTATTAAAGGAGGCAAAAACTGTGTAGAGCTTTTAACACCCTGTGGAATGGGGGAATATAATGTATGGTAGAAGATGAGGATTTGGGGAAAATATTAAAACTCTGTTTTGAGGTTCTGTAGGTGACTAAGTGTCATATTTGCTCCCCACACTGATTGCAGAAATGTGTGAAAAAGCATCAGCCTCAAGAGTTGGAGCACTGAGTATCTTCAGGACCAGCATCCTACAGTGAAGCCAGGGACCTCCACAGCAGTAACCAAGTACCTGCAGCATCTGTTGCTGTCAGGTTGTGTAGACATGACTCCTCTTGGAGGCAACAAAATGACTTTTTGCATATGTCAGTCTAGTTGGGAAGCATCATCCCTTTACTCATAAATTTACTTTCTGTTTTAGAGCCCTAGGTGCATTTTATAAGTTGGTGGAAATGTTTCCCAGTGGTTTGAAGTGATCTGATCATTGCAGGACATGGACCACCATGGGGAGCAATTCACAACCCTGCTGGAAGGGTTATCCAACGTCAAGGATAAACCAAGGTTCTGCAAAGTAGAGCAGGCTGCTCAACAGGAGACTGTCTGACCTCAATCAGGGTAAGGAGGAAGTTTGAGACTAAAAAGGATAAGAGAAGCAGCACCTGTAGTTATCTGATGTGTTGTGTGTATGTTTTCGATGTAAATCTTTAGCTTTTTTACTTATCTTTTAAAAAATTTTTTTAAAAATCCCTGGAAACCAACTGTGCAGTCCTGCATAACTATATGAAGATGCTATTCATTCTTTTTATTACTCTTTTTTAGCTTAATAAAAAAATCAGCCTTGCATCAACTTTGACTGTGCTATACATACAAGATGTGGTATAAATACAACAAATAAGGTATTGTCAAACTAGTGCCTAGAAAACCATTAAATTAATCCTAAAAGGCAGTTATCTATGAAAGGTCCTAAATGCCTTCCATATTTAGAATCTGTAACAGTACAATACTTGGCTGTTGCATGTACTACATTTGTTTTTAGCTGTGCAGGAATTTTGACAGATCCTACTTAAAGCGTGAAAATATAAATGGTTTTGTGAATAGGTTTAGAAAAAAGGCAAATACTGAAAGTGGAAATGTTCTGTCAGAAAGAAAAAAAGAGTAAAAAAAAGACAGGAAAATATCCTTCTTCTCTACCTTGTGAAAAGAAGCTAAATTGTAGTTAATCATATGGTATTTGCCTCACAAGCATGCATTAATAGTTCTCAGAGATTTGAGCTTGTTTATGGTAACAAATAGCTCATGACATTGACAGCCATCAGAGACTAATTAGTTCTTTTTTTATCATTTTATCCTGTTGATCTAGCATGCAGCTTAGGTATTTTTAAGGTCCCTCTTACTCTGTTTTGTTATGGTGGGTATTGTAGAAATAATTCAAAGGATTACAGGTATTGTGGCTATTCAATTTTTGTCTCTAGTAGGTCAGTGAAATCTCCTGTACTGGTATCTGTACCATTAGGATGGTTCCTTTTTTTTTTTCCTGTTCTTATTTTGCTTTTCCTTTCAAGAAGTCACATGTCTTATGCCCAGTAATGGCTGAAATAAGCATTCTGAAGATGACACTTATCTAAACTAGAACTAGTCATCAGATCCCTGTATCTTTTAGATCACACTTAATGAACTTATAAGCAATTTAAAAATAGCAAAAATGAAAACAAAGGCTCAGATCTTTCCCTAGTGATGTGATGATTCAAGAAGAACTATATTTTTCTCTTGGAAAGCATACAGTACTTGTTACATTACTGTAATATTTTAATATTTACAGTTCCAGGACAGAGAAAAACAAACAAAAAAACCCAAACAAAAAATCCCAGAAAACACATCAACCATTCTACTGATTAAAACCTTTCAAACCAGTAGACATCTTTCCAAGATTAAAATGTAGTCATAGATTTGTGTGCTCTCAAGTTTACAGGTATTCAGTTGAAAGGTGGCTATCTGGACCTGTAAGTTTAAAATGGAAAAGCTTGACCACATGGCATGACCATGAAAGGCTTCAGGTGAAATTTGAATTAAAAATTTTAATAATTTTTAAAATATTGTCTTGTATTATTAAATCTACTTTAAAAATGTTGAGCTAATTTACAGACCCTGTCTTACCATTGTTTGTAATCGCAAGAATTTAAAATTTGAGGATTACTGAGGCAGTGCCTGAATTATATTTTATTTTCTAAGTTGATAAAGTACTGAGAGCTTTTCCTATATGTCACACAAAAATCAATCGTATTTTTACAAGATTGCTTGTATTTTCTTTTGTTTAAAGGTCCTGAATTCAAATGTGGACTCTGATACAGAGCAGCAATCTCCCAAAATTAGCATGAAAAGACAGTGATAGTTGATTATCTGCTCTGTTTCCAAAAGCTTGTAAGATACAGAAGTTTTTCTTCCAGGATATCAGTTTTAGAAGGCAAGAAGCTGGAAAGGAGCCATAGACATGACATAATTCCCTCAAATACTGGAGGGTGTCCAGATAGGAACATCAAGAGGCTTTTAGTCCTGTTCAATTAGAATCAATTTCCCTTGTGAGAGGGGGATAATTTGCAGACAGAAAAGAAAAACAAGCTGCAATAGAGATTATACCTACTAGGTGTGGCATAGTTGATTACTAAATTTGTCCATTTCCAGCCTTTCTGAAGATACCACTGCTGCACAATAAAAAGAAACAAATCTTTAAGTAAATCCACAATGTGTTTTTTTTTTATTCCCAATAGTTAAATTAGGTATATAATTTTAAAAATGCAATAATTATATGTTTCTTGTGTGTATATTAATTTAATTATTTCATATGGGTTCTCCTCAGGATTGAGAAGGATATTTCAAGAAAGACTTCAAGTGGAGTGATAATACAGGATGTCTTTTCACTGCAGAGTAAGAAGGATAAAAGGTTTCCAAGGTACTAGCAAATTAGTCATTAGAATTTCAGTTATTGTGCCTGCTACCTAAAACCTGAGCAGAGCATCAAACTTAAGACATGGGTGTGAACATTTAGATCCAGAGGTCCTCCATGTCTGAGGCTCAGTAAACAGGTACTCTACCTGCTAATGGTCCATATTAAACTGTGTGATGTCTCTAATGGAACAAGCCAGGTAATTGCAGTTTTGAAAGGTTTTCCAGGTTCTTGTGTTCTATATTAAATTCTTCTCCTCTTCCTAAACCTCTGTCATCTTTGAAAAGTGTGAGAATGAAACATAAAAAAAAATAAGCTTCCAATTATACCAATTTCCCCTGCTTTCAATCTAATAAATTATTAGAGAACAAGGGCTTATATGTTGATAAAGTTTTATTCAGATTTGTAGGGTTTCAGTTAACATTCTGTCACCTTAATTGCTTGATATAATTCATTTAAGAAGCAAAACCAGATGCTGCCTTCTCCAACATGTGACCATGTATTTCCCCAAAACTCAGTGGAACTCTGGTGCCTTATGTTGCTTTGTTCAATATTATAAATATTCTGGATATTACATGATCTCCATAGGAACACTTCTTAAAATTTTTGCCTTAAAATTATGCTTTTGACCTCTCTTGCTAATCTGTCTGACTTCAGAATGTTTTAAGGAGTAAAAATGAAGATGTAAGTAGGAGACAACAGGATTTTTAAGTATACCTTGTAGATTCAGGGCAGTATTGTATCTGGCTGAGTAGAATTGAGTAGCTTATAACTAATAAGCAAAAGAATCAAACGTTTTAAAGCAAAAAGAAAAAATATTTTAACTGTTTACCACAGTTGCATTTATTTACAGGAACTGCCATGCCGGGACATATCCTCATCCCAGAAATCACCACTATTCCCAACCACCACCGGGTAGGATCCTTAGGAGTTAGGGATGTATAACCGGTATGTTATATTTTGGTCACGGGGTGGAAGGGCTCCAGAACTTCAGCCGCTTTTCCCCCCTTCCCAGCCATGTGGATAAGCACGTGCGTGCCTTGGAAGTGACGAAGACCGCGTGGCCCGGGAGTGTGGGGAAAGACGAGCTCAGCCCACGCAAGCCATGGAGGAAGCCATTGCCCTCAGTGCTGACCCGTTACAGCCTCCCCCCGGTACCACAGCTGACCCGAACCCCCGCATCCCAAGGGAAGCTTTCCCGCAGCTGCCCCGAACCGGACCCCGGGGACCCGCGGCAGCCAATCAGGAGCCGAGGGGGAGATTTAAACGCGTGAGGTCCAACGGTCGCTGCGCGAGGTGGTGCAGTCACAGCGGTGGCGGCTCCTGAGGTGAGGCTGAGGGGGAGCCCCAGGGGAGGGTTCGGTCGCGGGGTTCCGAGCTCAGGGAGCGACCCCACTCACAGCCCGAATCCCGGGTGGAAACGGGAATTCCGCGGCCATGAGGAGCTGCGAGCTCCAGGGAGTCCGGAGCTGGGCTGGGTTCACCTGGGAAGGAGGAGACTCAGGGGACACCTTCTCCCCCTCCACAGCCACCTGAAGGGAGGGGGGGGTCAGGCTCTTCTGCCAGGCAAGGAGGGACAGGAGGAGAGGGCACGGCCTGAAGCTGCTCCAGGGGAGGTTTGGGCTGGATATCAGGAAGCACTTCCCCACGGAGAGGGTGATGGGGCATTGGGATGGAGTGTCCAGGGAAGTGGCGGAGTCGCCATCCCTGGAGGTGTCTGAGGAAAGGTGGATGTGGCACGGAGTGCCATGGTTTAGCCCATGTGGTGGTGTGAGGTCATGGGCTGGACTTGGTGATCTCAGAGGTCTTTTCCAGCTGCAATAATTCTGTGATTCGGGGTGAGGTTTGGTTTTTTTTATTTGGGTTCTCAGTGTTTGCCTTGCATCAGGTCTTGTGTAAACATATGACTCTTAGCCACAGCTGTAGGGTTATTCTTTATTTCAGTTGTGAAATATGACAGAATTGTGTTTTTAAAAGTTGTCTGAGGCAGGGGGAGTGGCAGAAACTAGGAAGTTATATACAAGGAAAATTAATATCCTTGTTAATTAGCTGCTTCTAAAGATTTAAATTTTACTTTCTTGTTGTACAGTCAGAATGCCATATCTGCTAAATAAAAGCTAATCACCCCAGTCTCAAATTTATTATGTACTCAGAGGAAAGAAGAGTTTTGTTTGAAAATCAGGAAGCCATAGCACATTGTCCCTTATATCTTACAAAACCAAGTTCCCTAATTATAGAGCAGAGGCATTTTCAAAGATTCTTTTTTTTCCGTGAAAACCAGAGGGACAGGAAAATGACCTTGGCAGCTTTGGAACAGGGGTTTTAGGTGGAATAAGATTTGGGTTTGTGTAAACAGGATCTGTCCATCAAAATCCACTTCTCAAAAGCAATTGGGTGTTGAAATGAGCAAGTTGACAATATGCAGTCTATGGAGAAGTTTCTGACATTTTTATCCAGAGGTAATAGCTGAGAAATCTGTCTCTGTTTCAGGACCCATCCTTGGGAAAGCCAAAATTATCTGAGACAGGATACATAATGTTTAATGCTAGAAATGAGCTCCATTCAGTTGGAAAATGCCTATCAGCACTGTATTTTGTTGCATACTGTAATTAGAAATTTAATTTTGTAAATCTCATAAGCTGAGTACTTTGAAGATTCATTTGAATTCTTTAAATGCTGGGCCTAATAATGTTGCAAATATTTTAACAACTTTATTAAACTCAAGAAAATTATTCTAAAGGCTTTTTAAGAAGGAAAAAAAAGCCCACCACAAATATTTCTATATTCCTGACTTTAGAAAGAATAAATCTAAAGTAAATATGTGAAAATATTGAAGAAAGCCAATTCTATTTAAAATAGATGGTTCATTAATGGATCTTATAATTCCTTTTATCTGTCTCCTGTTTTATGCAATACAAGATGTTTTAATAAGACAAGTTGTTTTGATTCTTACCCCTCAGAAAAACTGAGAAATTTTGCTGAAATACCTTGGATGGAAGAATGATGCTTTCTCTTCTGCCCTTGGAAAGGAAAGGTTGTGAAAAGGCAAGTTGCACAGCCAGAGGAGATGATTATAGGGTGTCAGGTTTGACCATCTGGGTTCCAGTGCCAAAGGTACTGAGAAGGAAACTGCATTAACTGGAAATGGATGGTAAGATTTTGGGAAAACATAGCATCTATGCACAGAAAGATGAGAGGCTGTTTACTTTATCTCATCTCCAGGACGAGTCTTCAAGATTTAGGTGACATATGAGAGGACAGAAAGGTGTCCATGGTAAAACATATTAAATAAGACTGAACATAACGATTAAGTCTATTCTAAAAATATTTTTTATTAACAGAGATTGTCAATACTAAGAAATCAGTATTTATGTTGGTATCACCCATACTATAATTAGCAGAATTAGATATAAACTTTAAAAAACATTATTCTAAGTGATGTGAAATTACTGAATCGAAATAGCTACTTAAATTATTGTAGGTCTGCATGCATTTTCACTGGAATTCCACTGCTCAAACTAACATTTTTTTGATTTATTACATCTTGCTTTGTAGTATATAAGATGGAGTTTTGGATCTGTGAAGGAGCTTAGTATCTCAAGTGTATTTATATCAGGAGAATTTATGAGGATACTTGAAATGCCATATTAAGGATGCTACAGAGGAGCTTTGAAGGTTTCCTTCAGCCTTCTGATAGAAGAGTGGCAGCAAAAGCTAGATATTAAAGTGCTTCTAAGCTGCACAGGAATCAAAGTTGCAGGCTTCATCTTCAGATGAAACTGCCTAGATCTGATCAGAGATATTCCAGGGATCTATCTTTGGGAAAGCATTGACTTGTTCTGTACTGTTCTTCACTAATTGTCAGGAGACTTTACAAGAAGGATACTGGCAAGAAAGGGGAGGTACTGAATTAGCCACTTGCCAAGAGCTCAGCTTGCAAAGCAAAGAGCAAGAGCCTGAGTTCTGATCAGGCAGAGCAGGTTATGGGGTTTTGTAGTAGGTACAGAAATCCCAAGGCCTATAGGTCCACTTTTTCTGTTTCAGTGACTGTTTTTATGTCAACAGGTCCCATGAAGGTGCATGAGTGTAATACAGCAGCTGTATATCTGGCAGTGTCTGTATAGATTAGGAGAATAATACCTGGATTAAGTGAAAGAAACCTTTTGCTTTTTAAGAAGCTTTTTTTTTTTTTTTTAATACAGATTCTAACCTTTCAGCACATCAGACCAGTGCCAGGCCAGCCTACAACATAAAGTATGCATTACATCTCAAAATTCCTCTGTTCCTCATCTTTCCTGTCTCTGGTTCACAGCTTCTGGGATTTACATGCTGTGCAGGACTTAAGAATGAAAGGAGGACAAAGGCTTTGACACTGGTACAGTGGCACCAATATCCATGTAGTTGTAAACGAAGCAGGTCTACCTATCCTTATGCACTGTTTTTTGAGATAATCTTTTCTTTAAATTGCTCTATGTATTGAACACAAAATTCAGTGTCCTTGATGAGGGACCCTGGTTTGTGCAGACCTCACTCAGAGCCAAGCCAGCAGTCTGATTCTGTTTGTTGTCATGCAGGGAAGTATTGTGTGATATGATAGAAATAATTCAATCACTTGCAACTAAGCTGAAGAGAGCCTTTAAACCTACTGTTCTGCACAGTTAGGGTAGCAGAACTAAATAAAGCAAAGCCATAGGAGAAATTGTTTTCCTAAAGGAAACAGGGATTCTGTTGTGATGTTAGGGAACGGCCACTGCTGAATTTTTCCCCTAACTGTAAAACACTACACAGCTATAGAACAACCTTATGTCAAGGACATGGGGTTTTACTAAACAGGTATTTAAATAATGGAAGCTGTTCCTTCTGAATGCTGATTAGAGTGGCCTTTTTGCTACTTCCTCTCAACTCTTTTTTGTTTTGTTTTTCTTATTTTCAATTTGGTTGACAAAGGGACACAAATCTTCTTTAGGGGAAAAAAAAACAACAAAAAAAAAAAAACAACAAAAAAAACCCAAACAAAAAACAAAAAACCCTGCAACTCTGCTTTACTAAGTCAGTTTTAATTTAAAGGTACCAAAAACTATTGTGCTTCAGTTTTCAAAGGAGGTTAATTTTTAAATACTTTCAGCTCAGCGTTCCTTCCTCTTTTTAGGAATTTAATTACAGGTATTGTCAGACCAAAGCATTCTTTCCTGACAAAATCCTGCTTTAGTGTAAACCTAATTTTAATTTTCACAGTGAAGGGAGACAGCATTGTGTGTTGTCCCAAATGGAGACAAAAATGTGACAAGCTGGGAAGTAAGTGGAAATAAAATCAATTTTTCCCTATTAGTGTCAAATTAAAAGCAAAGTAAGCTGTAGATGTTGCAGTAGCAGAAGTGACAATTGAAACAAGTGTTCTGAACAAACAAACAAAGCCAATACAGAATCAATTTTACCTTTGGTGGTTAAAGGGACCTTTGTTCGTGGTGATCTTACAATGCCCAAAAGAGTATCTGTTTCAACTCCAAAGCAGCAGCCAAAGTCTCCACAACAATAGGCAGGATGTTAAAGATATAAAAATGGTGAAAATTAGCAGGAAGTTATTTTTACAGAATTCAAACATAATACAGCCCAGGATTTAAAGTTTGTGGTATAATTTTTTAAAATTGCTGTCTTTTTCACTTTGATTTGAACTCTCTTACTTTTAAAAAATTTGAAGAAATCTTTCCAGGAAAAAAAATAGCATGGTGTCTTCATTTTTTTCCCTTTTTGCTTTGTCCATATCCTTTTCCCTACTTGTAATCCACTTAACTCCCCCCGTGTGCCTCAAGGATCTTAAACATCTTCCTTCCCTTTTTTCATTGCATTTTCCCCTACCTTTGGTGCCTGCCTCCCTAAATTATACTTTCCTAGGTGACTGGCTGCTGGTTCTGCTTAATGCTTTCAGTCATTTACAGCAGCTCTAGTTCCATCCCTCTCTTCAAGCCCTTTTGGGGCTTTCGGGCTGGGACAAGTGTTTCACACTGGCCACTTCCTTGTGCAAGGCAGGAATGGGTAAATATTCAGAATGCTCTAGTTAAAATTCTAGAAAACTCTGCATTGTTCCAACTAAAGACATAAGGAAACCTCTATGATCTGTCTAGTGCAGGCATGGCTGTATGGTTAGTATCCAGAGTCACTGATTCATAAATGAAAACAACAGCATACAGATGATGAAGAAATAAATTTCTTGGGTTTACTGAACACTTACTACATTGAATATAGAGTATTTTCAGAACTGTACCTTAACAAAACTATAGAAAATAGTTCTAAATTTTATGAAGATATTTGAATAGGTGATCACCATCAAAATTAGGCTAGAAGTACCCATCTTCTTTTTTTTCAATATCATAAGATTGGACCAGTGCTTCTACACTATCAATCTTACCTCTTTCTCTCCCTCTGTTATAGCTGGAATAGCAGAAAAAAAAAGCACGAACAAACAAAAAAGCAGAGCATAACAAAAAAACTTCAAACCAACAAACAAAAAACCCCCTACTGAAGACAAAATATTAAATACAAAATGTTAAAAATCAGGAAAAATTTTAAAGTGCATTGAGGACTGAAGAAATTTTTCCACTATAAATTCAGTTGTTACATAATTAACATAAATTGACATAACCAACATTTTGTAATTATATTCTTTATTAATAAATTCTAATTGTAAAAACACATGGATTTAATTGACATTTAACATGTTAGCTATTGCAAGCTTGATATCAATTAACACACTTATCAAATGTCAATTACCAGTTTTCCAGCTTTAATTGCTGTGAAATTGACTTGCCATGGGCTACCTTTTAAAATGTTAATGTATTAACAGTGCTCATAGATTTGATGTAATAAATATGACATCTAATGAGCACTTATTGCATATGCAATTTGACTACACTATATGGAAAGTTAAGTGTATTTCCTTCATACTTATTAAACAACAGTAAGAAGCCTTATACTCGTTAATATACCATACAATTAAATTCAATGTCAGTTTGGAATAATTATCCCACAGCCTTCAGAATAGTCAAATAGGCAGGTCACCATTTTAAACCAGCATTAGCAGACATTATTAGAAGTATTTCTGAACACTGTATTGTCCTGCCAACTTCCTTTTTAATAGAAAATCCTCCATACACTTCCTGTATTTTCCTGTGTTACCCATACAAAGTAACACTGGGTTATATCCCACGTTCATTTGAAAAGAAATCCAGCCCTGGAAGCCCAGCTACTGATGATGATCCTGTCAAGTGAGCTGAACTAATGTGTCTCTTCCCTTATTTATGGTCCTACTGATGGCACTGGGCCATGGTGCTGATAAAAGATTTTGGCTGCTTGGAGCAGTTTTGGTTTGACAACTTTGTCATTGGCATCATCTTAAAGGACAAAATTTCTATTGTGTGTAGAATAATTATAGTAAGTTCATCCACAGCATTTTATTTAATCTGTAGAACTGACATACTTTATGATGCTGGGCACTATACCCATTTTACTGGAGAGGAAAGTGAGATGCAGGAAGGTCAAGTGATTTGTGTAAAGTTCTGAAGCTCATCAGAAGCAGCAGTAGGGAAAATAAGTTGTGTGTGGTTCAAGTGACATTTTTGGAGAAGCAAGAGGATCAGGCTTTCCCAACAGCAGGGTACAGTGGTGACAGATGAGAGGAGCGTTAATCACAGGCCTCCTGGAAAGGAGGGCTGCTTATTTAGCAGAATAGAATTAATATTTTAAAAGACCTTTCAGAGTACTGTAGAATAAATGCATATATGTGTAAGTTATTATGGCTTAAGGGCTAGCTATTAAGTGAAAGGATCAATGCATCAAATAGTAAACGCAGAACTTTTAGAACTAGAGCTCTGTGAATCATGATCTCCTACTCTGCTAATGAAATACACAAAGTCAGGGATCAAACTTTAAGTCAGACCAAACTGTTGGATTGGACTTCTTTTTCTTCCCCCCAAGTGATCTGCACTAAAGCTCTGTGTTATTAGTAACGGGGGCAGACTGTCTCCTCAGCCTCTGGGCTTCAGTCCAGCCCCAGCAGGAGCAGCTGGCCCTCCTCACAGCTCTCTGATAGCCACCAAGAAAAGGAGATGCTTTTAGATCAGAGAATTTAGATCAGCATTCAGCCAAAGGAGGTCAGTTGTCAGCAAAGCTGTGAATCTGTCTCTCACATTTACTGGTGTCTTCAGGAGCAATGTCTGATTAAGCTGTTAGTTGTGCATTCACTCCTTATGGGCTTCATCTGTGGCTTCTGCTCCTTCATGCTGTGTGGGAGGATTTGGGCAGCCAAGACTTTTAGCATTTTGTGCTGGTTTTGGTTGGGATAGAGTTAATTTTCTTCATAGTAGGTAGTATGAGTGCTTTGGATTTGTGTTGGAAACAGTCTTGATATCACAGGGATGTTTCAGTTAGTGCTCACCAGTGCTTACAGAGTCAAGACCTTTGCTTCTTCTCACTCTTTACTACCAGTGAGCAGGCTGGGGGTGCACAAGAAGTTGGGAGGAGACACAGCTGTTGGTAGAGCTGCCCCCAGTAACTAAAGGGATATTCCATACCATGTGACATCATGCTAAACAATAAAATAGGGGGGAAAAAGAAGGAAGGGGGCGAGGTTGGGAGTGATGGTATTTGTTTACCCAAGCAACCACTGATGTGTGGTCATAGATAGAATCATAGAATGTTAGGGGTTGGAAAGGACCTGTAGAGATGATCTAGTCCAACCCCACTGCCAAAGCAGGATAACGTCCCTGGAGACATTTAAAAAGAGACTGGATGTGGCACTCAGTGCCATAGTCTAGCAACCGCAGCGGTGGGTCAAGGGTTGGACTTGATGATCTCTGAGGTCCCTTCCAACCCAGCCAGTTCTATGATTCTATGATTCTATGAACCTTGGGCAGGGTGATGGGGCCCTGTTGTCCTGGAGATGACTTAACACCTGCCTGCCCATGGGAAACAGTGAAGGAATTCTTTGTTGGGCTTTGTTTGTGGGCACGGCCTTTGCTTTACCCTAATAAACTGTATCTCAACTTGCAAGTCTTCCACTTTTACTGTTCTGATTCTCTCCCTCATCCCACTGAGGGAGGGAGTGAGCGGCTGTGTGGGGTTTCATTGCCATCTGGGGTTAAATCATGACACATTGGCTTGCTGTTCCTGCTCACAAGTGGTTTGTAGCTATTTGCTGAGTACACATTTGCTGAATTGTTCTGGTTCCTTGATGGTTTATAGGTCTATACAGATCAAATTAGAGAAGAATTCCCTTTTAAGCACCATATATGAATTGGTGGCCCTGCTGGGGGCCATCGTTATTGATGCTGTCTCTGTAAGAGTCAGAAAGCCATCCTGTTAAAACATATTTTTTTAATAACGAAAAACTAATTACATGCTAAAATACAACAATTTTAACCTTGTCATTGCCTCATATATGTTTATTTTTCCTTCAGGACCAGTTAGTCCTCTTTCAGAGACTTGTTCCCTTTCTGTGTGATAGGAGGGAGGTCACTCAGCTGGAATTGCTGCAGTAAGTCTGTAATAACTGGCCAGGCCTCTTTGTAGATTTCCAGGCTATTGCCTCTGCTGATAGGAGGATTCCAGCACTGTGTTCACATTACAAACCATGCTGGTCTGCTGAAGTACTAATAGCTCATCTCTCTTCCCAGTGAAAGCCAGTCCCCACCCCTCAAAAAGAAAGCACCTAGGGGTCTATAAGGGTTCAAAAACAAGAAGGAAGGGAATGAAAGGGAGAAATCAGAAGTGACATGTTATGATGTTTTCCTGAAGATTGCCAACTCTTCCCTCGACTGATAAATAATTTCCGAAATTATTTCAACCTGCTTTTTCACCTGTCACTTCCACATGTGCTGTATCATGATTGCATATGAGAATTATGAAAAGAGGAATTCAATGAATTAATGAAAGATTGATTTCCAAATTAATCTATTGTCTCCTTTTCAGTTTCAGAAATCTCTGGGTACCAATAGAGCTTCATTACATCTATTAGTTTACTGTAGCAGTTTGACTGCTATTACTTTATTAAATATATTCCAGGGGAAAAAAGTATACCCCAATGGTGGCAAGTCAAAGAATAATATTAAACCATCAGCTCTACAATGCTCTTGTGTCTCTGATTATTAAGAATCATGTTTCATCTGAACTTTTTTAGTAGAATTTTTTGGAAGTGAAAGTGTTGGGCTGCCATCAACAATGAGTACATTTAATTAGAATGTCTCTCTTTGCCCATTCCTTCCAAAAATGTCTCAGAGTAGTATCATTTATATTTTATTTAAAGACAATATAATTTAAAAATTGGATGGTACAAAACAATAATTTAGTTATGGGGAATATTCTATAGTACTGATTATTCAAACTGCATGCATGTGAATGCCAGCTGTTTGAAAGGAAGCATGCCTATTTTATATGTGATGCAGCATTGTATCAAACAGTTATAACAAATGACAGACTGTGAGGCTTTGTGATAGATTCTCAGGGCTATTGTGTAAACCACTTATATTGTGAACTTTTGATTGACTCCCTGGCATTCTATCCTTTAATCCATCTCTCCTGAGACTTAATTTCACGCTCCAAACACGGAACAGCTTCAGACAGCTGCCATTTAAAAATAAAACTAACATAAATAAACCATCAGTAACAAAGTCCTTCTCCCCCCAGACCACCACACAGCTCACCCTGATCAGAAAGAGGCCTACATTTTTCCTTCATAGGCAGAATTTTCCCAAATGTAAGCAAAATCCAGGCATATAATGCCTTCAGCTCATCTCACGCTCATGGTCTGCCACTTAGAAATGGTGCATAAGCTTGTCTGTTGCATACTAGAAGTGTGTAAGAGCTGCAAACCAGCAAGGCTCCCTCTCGTAGAAAAGGAAGGTACTGACAAAGGGACAGACCAGGAGCACTAGAGATCCCTCTTACTTTTCAGATCACTTAAATGACCAGAAGGTCACTTAACAGAATCCACTGTTTGATTCACTGATCTCCACCTGAAGCAGGGAATTGTGTAGTTGTTTTTAATCTTCCCCCTTCCTCGTTTTTGGCTATTGCACATAATGTGTAGAGATCATAAACTGTAAAATTTTATGCTGCAGAAAAGACTCCGGGGTTTCCTGTGTAAGTCAAACAGAAATAGCTGGTGAAGTTTTCTAAAGCACCTTCCTGAAACTGCATGTGAAGTCAAGTTACATTTGTTAGGGGGTCAACTGAGCACAGGGGGGTGAACACAGATAGACACAGGATTAAGTATAGCCATGCAAATTATAGCCACAGTGACCTTTGGGCATTTCAGGTAGAAAATGCATCTTGGATGGCAAGATTGTTGTTACCAGTTTTACTGAATTCTCAGTGAAACCTGAAATATGTGACAGTTAGCAAAATGTTTCTGTGCTGGCACGCTGTGTGATGGAACTGACAAATTTCAGGGCTGCCTTTTAGAAATGTGTTGTGATAGAAATGTTTCTATCAGCGCTAATTAAAGACATGTTTTTTCTGCCTGGACAAAAATAGATACAAAAATGGATAAATGCCATAAAAAACTATTGCCTCTCCTGTACTATGTTTATGTAAAAACATTAGACATGGAGAGAGGAGGCTGAGGGGACACCTTGTCACTCTCTAAAACTACCTGAAAGGAGGTTGGAGCAAGTGGGTGTTGGTCTCTTCTCCCAAGTAACAAGCAATAGAACAAGAGGAAATGGCCTGAGATTGCACCAGGAGAGGTTTAGCTCAGATATTTGGAAAAATGTCTTCACCGAAAGGATTGACAAGCACTGGAATGGGGTGCCCAGGGAAGTGATGGAGTCACCATCCCTGGAGGTATTTAAAAGACGACCAGATGTGGTGCTGAGGGCACGTGGTATAGTGGTGGAGCTGGAAGTGTTAGGTTAACAGTTGGACTTAATCATCTGAAACATATTTTCCAGCCAAAACAATTCTACATACACAGGCTGAAACATCTCATGTCTTTGAAATTTGCATGATCAAGTGGATATAGTTGAGTTTTTACTTATGATGAAAAATACGTTAAAGAAATGTGTATATATTTCATCCATGCTATATGAAATCTACATACAACCAGGAAAGATCTAGTTATAATTCTGAGCTGCTTTTATTAATTGGAAATATGTCCTCATCTCCATTTCCAATTAAATTTAATGCAGTTTTAAATAATGCTTTGGAACCTGGATGTCTTCCTTTTCTCACCTATCCTGCACCATTACATTATAGACAAGCTAAACCAAACTGGCCATTCATGCTCATCAAAGAAACTGGTTTTCCTTTCCCTGTTCTCATGATATGCAGTTAGGATGGGCCACAAAGGTAAGGGATAACCTGAAATTCCTTACGTAGGCAGTGAGCCAGATGAAGTAATTTTATCCATTCCTTCTATACAATTTTATAGAGCAAATAAAAAGTACATAAATTCTGTTTTACTGTAGATATAATCATAGCTATAAAAATTTATTACTAGATTCAGTACCATAGCCCTAAGTGCTGGGACTAAAGGAAGCAATAATATACAACAAGCAACCTTTTCTTACTGTTTATTAATGTTGTTACTTAAGTACTTGTAGTAATTTTATTGGAAATAGAGTTTTAAGAATGGCATTCAGGATGTTAAAGTGAAAGAAAGCAGAAGTTTATACCTTACTTGCAAATATAATCCTGGACATGTTGTGGCATTAGGTTATGGAAGTAATAATAACCATCTTATCTCAGATTGGTTTAAATTGAGTGCTTAATTTTCCAACTAAGAAATAAAATCTTTAGAAACCTTGATGCTAGGTACAATGTTTTTAATGTCATATATTAAAAGATGCTTAACTACTCAAGCATTGAGCAAGGAATAAATTATTTAGAGCTCAGCTACAAATGAGATGTCTTAAGTAGTGAGAATGCAGAAGTTGAAGAGAATGCTCTATTGACTTCCACTTTTTTTAAGGAATTTTTTGCCATTACTTTTCTAAGGGACTAATGCATGATGCCACTAATGAATTATTTGTTCTGGCAATGATCAATTTTTGAGCAGTATTTTCTTCATTTGTTGCCATTAATAATACTAGTGCCATCCCATGTGAGACAAATACCAGAAACTGAAAAATCCTCTGTTGCATGAGCTGACTTGTAAAAATATATATGCTTGTGTTTTTTCCACTAAGATAAGGTGATCTGGGGGGGAAGGAGGAGAAATGAAAGGAAAAAAAAAGAGGTGGAGGAACAGGATAGGGAAGTAAATGTAAGTAAGACAAGGCAAACACCTCCCTGCCACCATTAACAGGAAAGCAGATATGTATAGCAGTATAACAGAGATTGTTTTAAGGTTGAAGTATACTGAAATTTGAGAGGAAAATACCAGGACCTGGCCACCAGTGTGAACTGGTGTGGATGGACCTCCTTTAGTCTGTAGGATTTTCCTGTAAATCCTCAGTGTTCATCCTCTGGATTAAAACAAGCCTCACTCGTGATGGAAGTCTAAAGATTAGTTTTAGAAAAAAACATTCAGAACTTTAATTCTGCTCTAAAGATCTAAAAATGAGAAAGAGGCCTGAATAAAGTTTTAACTTGTGTTGACAACAGATTGATGGTTCTGTATGAATTATCAAACAGATTGATAGCTGTTACACATTATTGCTGTTTTTATACTTCCTAAAAATTCTCAGCTTTATGAATTGCCAGCAATACTTAATGGTGTGTAAGGAGAGAGAACCCTACAGTCATGTCCCTAGGTAAAAGCTGGATGTTTTAATAAGGATTATTGTAGCATCATGCATCGTGGACATCACTGTGACCTTTTTTTAGTATATTAAAATTGCCATTGTTGTTGCCATCTTGGCTCAGAATTCAAACATTTTCACCTTTCCTGGGCACAGGCAGGTTTAGGTTTTAATGAAGTGCTAGAACTGTACAATATTATATGAAGGAACAGGCTTATTAAATTCTTTCTTTTTTAATTTTTTAACTGCTTTATAGAGTACAATAGGAACATTTTAGAATTAACATTGATCAGTGAAAGATGAACAGGAAATAAAAGAGGAAACCTGTTCATTTACTCTTGTCTACTAGTACAAAGTTGTACCTGGGTCAGAGCTTGATGGAGGAAGAGGAGGCACAAAAAGCAGCCTGAACACTGCTGGAGTCAACCCCTCAGGCTACATTTGTGCTAAAACGTGCAGGATCCCCTCCCAGGATTTGAAGCTGATGGGGTATGGAGCTCCTGAGCTGCCGAACCCAAACGACTCTGTGCAGACTGACTGTGGGTACATGGAGCCTGGGATATTCAGGCTTTGGAAATTGGACCAGGGGCTGTTAGGGAGAATGTTAAATGAAATGAGGCAATGTTACAGTTTCAGTGTTACTTGTTTCCAGTGCACAACAACAGTCCCCGTCCTAGGTGTGGTCACTGGCTCGTACAGATGAATGCAATATCCAGGACAGATCAGCTCCGGGCAGTATCCTGATACCAATTTCCCTGTAAAATGCTGTAGCTGTGCCAGACATCAGGCTCATGCATCACACTTAAATCATCCATTTAGTCCCTTTTTAACAGTCATTTAGTAGCACCAGACACTTGGCATCCACTGTCTTTTGTATTTGTTTTTGTTAGATTTACTCTTTCTTCACCTCATTTTTAGGATGACAGCTTGAAATATGTTACGATACCAATAAATATAAAGTCTGAAATACCATGAATATGAATGAAAAGGATTCTACTTGGAGTTATATTTAGCAGGCCACTGACTGGGCTGATTTTGTTCCATTTAAGTTCATTGTTCCATCATTCCATAAATATTCCATTTCCCTTTCCTTTTCTTTTTGCTTTCTCCTCTTTTATACCAAATACACTCTGATTGTCATACACTGCAAATTGGTCTTGCAAATTTCTAATATTTTGGCTTCTAATGTTCTTCTGTAGACATAATGATTCCATTTCAGTTCTTGTTCTCTGTTCTCTTTCTTAGTACTTCTTTTGAGCTAATGCTGTTAATTAAGAGTTGAATTGTCCATTTCTTCCAGAAGAAAGTGAATTATTTTCTTACAAAACCAATGCCTTTTCTCAAGAGATTGCTTTTTGAGGATGTATTTATTAATGTCTTCAAACATACATTTCTTTGAAGCAGTTGGGTGTTCATTTTAGTACTATTTTTTTTATAGAGAGTTTGAGATTTTCCTACTAGTTCTGCATAAACATCTGACCTAGTGCTACTGCATTATTTCCATGTATTACTCTGGAATGTTTTTTTTTCGTTTAATTATGTTAATTATTAAGAAATATATTAAGTAAAAATCTGCTTTTGCCCAGCAGCTCCCAAGCTTCTCTTATCACTGTATAACAACAATACTCAACAAGCATCATGCTGACACCAACATCATTCTTTGTTCTCCCTGTCTGTTTCAGGATTAATTTTTTGAATGTTCTTTAACTGGGAGCCACGCTGAAGGGGTCTGATAACACACTTAGGGGGGCACTACCTCAGAATGTCTTTGCCTTCCATACTACTGCCTCAAGATGTGAGTTTATTAATATAAGCTTGTCTCATTTTGTAAGCTTGTCTCAACCCTTTAACAGCAAGTGAAATCCCCTCTATAAGTTGTCTGGAACATGTAATGAACAATTATGCTTACCTGTCTTTATTAGGCTGCTTCACCTCCTCCTGCTGTGATGAAAACAGGGAGAGATCTGCAAAATCAGTACTGTGTATCTCAAAGGTAATTAAAGCTTTCATTTTTGTAAATGATTCATACTACTGAAAAATAACACAGTGAACTTTTCTTCACATGGTATTCTGTACTGAATTCTTTCCCTGAAAGTCTTGGTAGATAAAATGTTCTTTTAACATTTCCCAACAACCTGTACATGGCAATTTGAAATATATCTATGCAATCTGGTAGGAAAGGTTTGTATTTTAAATATGTATCAATTATCATTTTATTCTTATGTTAGAAATGGAGAGGACAATCAGTGTGTTTATTTTTAACTTATAAGGAAGCACAGATGCCTCACTGATAGCAAAAGTCCTGATGTTCATCAAAAGTAGAAGAGGTCGTATTTAGGTAGGAATGGGGCCAGAAAGCAACAGAATGAGAAGGTTGTAAAGACAGACAGGTTTTGCTGGAAAAATTAAATGGGACCTGCAGTAAGTGCCATTTTCTTGCCAGACTCTTATATCAAATTACAATGAAATAATGGAATTTTTTTTTATACAACAAGCCAATCCAGAAACTGTCTTTGATTTTCTTTTGACTATCATTGGCTAGTACAAATAAACAGACACCTCTGCCACAAGAAACACCAAACTCCTAACACTGTTTACAGCAAAATATATTCAAAGTATTTAATAATGTAGTGTAAAACTCTCAGAAAGCACAAGCTGCTTTCTTCAACGTACTATGTTTATTTATTTATATGTTCTGTATTCTCCCTTTCATGTTATTGTCATCTTCTGGTTTAGGTTTCATCATAGTTAAACACATTTTTCAAATCATGGGCTTTTTTTAATTGATGTATACGGAGATCAGTCCTTTTAATACTGAATAGAGTGCTCTATCTCTTGATTTAAACTGTTTTCATTCAAGACCAACCTCTGCAAGTGAAGTCTTTTCTTTATACACTGAGGTAATGACCTTATTTAAACGTCTACATGTCAGTGGAACAAAAGGAAAAGCATGACCTTGTTTTCACTGTGAAGATTTTATTTGAGTTTGAACAATATTTATTGTCTTGTAAAAGAAATAGGTACTTTTTTTTGGTGACCAGGGAAAGTTATTCTCAATGGCAATTGTTCTCTTTTCTGCAGTGTTTATCAGTAAATACCACATACTGTTTTGGGCTACAGAGAAAGCAAGCAATAAAAAAGCCAACATTTAATGACCTGGTGTCATAAAAGTAGTGTTAAATTTTCTGCTTCCCAGTGGCAACAAATTAATTCCCAGGCAGCTCTTCTGGAATACATATAAAAAGATACTAATCTGAAATAATTTGTCATTACAGCTGAAGGAACTAGTGATAAGTGACAGGAGCAGGGTTTGTGCATGCTCAAATATGTAGTATATATGAGTGTGGACAAATAATGTAATTCATCATGGTTGTGACCATTCTTGGTACTTAAAAATTAATTGTTTGCAAGGGTGTTGTCAGGCCTCTGAGCATTCCACAATTCCCCTTCTGACTTCTGCTTCCCACTCTCTGTTCCCACTCTTCCCAACTCTATGTTGTGATAGATCCTTGCTGATAGCTCAGTCCTCAGTCAGGGCAGAGGCTGTACAGGCGTGAGTGAGGCTTTGCCTCCAGAGCCATGAACTGAATGAGCTGAATGGAAATGGAAATTAGTTGGGCCTGTACCAGAAGAAACTCCTTTCAGTAGGACTGGATCTATAATGGCAAGAAGTCAAAGGACACAAACCAGCACAGAAGCCTCCTGTGAGACTGGACTTGAGTGTTAATCTTTCTCCTGGGAACAGGAGGGCTTGAGGAGGCAGAGCATTCAGTTGAGCCAAAGACTATTGTCTAAGGTAACCTTATAACATTTTTCCATATCACTGTTCATGTTAATTTTTTTCACAAATGAGCCCAGAGGTGGCTCAAAAGAAGAGGGAAGTGCCCAAGTGCCAGCCAGACTCTTGACTGGACATGGTAACTAAAGGCACGTTGGGAGCTGAATCAGCTGAGAAGTGCATCTTCTCTGTTACCAGAAGAGTTGGCACTTATTTCCATGATAGCTGAGTTATTAATTTACATTGCAAATGCAACTCACTATATGCAAAATGTGTACTGCTTATGTGTCTTAGGTATAAACAAGTTCATCATCTAAAAAAACAGGAGTATGCTCAGCAGGAAAGAGTTGTAATGGGGAGGTGTTCACATAAACATACAAGTGCTGCTTTTACACAGCAGGTAACTGTTTCTTTTAAACAGTTGGGCAAATATTCCTCTTGAGAAGTTTTAGACTTTAATTTATAAAAAGATTTTATATATATGTATGTATACACACACAGAGCAATACCAACCAAACTATTACAAACCAC
This sequence comes from Heliangelus exortis, assembly GCF_036169615.1. NCBI lineage: Eukaryota > Metazoa > Chordata > Aves > Apodiformes > Trochilidae > Heliangelus > Heliangelus exortis. The sequence continues at coordinate 19,351,519 of NC_092431.1, forward strand.
AGGAAGAAACTGTTTATATCTAAATATTTGGGAGTTCAGCTGTCATGTAGTTCAAACATCCATGCAATATACAGAAAACTGTAACTTCCCCAAATATTCCAGGTTTTTGCAAACTCTTTGGATTGACTGAGAAACAACAGTTTTCTTCAGGCAATCTTCACAATATAATGGAAGTTTATTAAGTATAGTGTAGAAGTTCACTGTCCTGACAACAGTCCAGTCAAACAAGAGCACAAGCTAATCAGTTAAGGTGAAACATACTAAAAAGCTTCAGCATTTTCTTCTCACAGAATTTCCTTCTGCTCCCTTCTGATCTCCTGACAGGTTTGAGTCCCTTACCTAATGTTAATTTTAATCACATTTCGTAGAACACATCAAAAAAATCTGCAGTTCATCAGCTTTGCAGAGGACATTGGGAATAGAAAATGTTCAGTGGTGTTTGCATGCAAGAACACATAAAATGTAGATCAGCTTTGAAGGTTTCAAGGGTTTCATGCTGTTGTCATAGATCAAATTTTAGCTCTGATGGAGTTTAGTACAGTTTCTTCTGTGCTATTCCTTGGGTTTTTTTTTACTATTTTTAAAGCCTTTTCTCCAGAACATGGCCCATGTTTGGATTATGATGCTTTTGCAATAGCTGGCTTATCACAAACAAAATAAATTTTTGGTGGCCTGTAACCATTCCCTGAACTAATGACCTGGTGTTCAGCTTGCACTGGTAACTGTGCTCATCATGCCTTTACTAGATATTTATTTATAAACAGCTAAAAAAATTTTTAAGACTATCCTGAAATCAGAAAAAGGGACTTTATCTTGCTTTTGTTTCCTTTAAAACAAATGCATATATTTTTAAAGAACTATTTGAAACACCTTCATATAAAATCAGATTTCATTTTTTATAAAATTGTGGAATAAAACACATTTTGAATTGTATTTAATTTTTACCTTAAAGCTGTTTTTTAAAAGGAAGAAGAGATTTGGTAAAATTTTTGCTCAGCTTCAATATGAACTTCTTTTTTTGTTTACTAATTTTACATAAGTTCTTTACATACTTTTGCCTTGTTAAGAAACTGAAATGTTGCTGTGGGGTCTGCACTGGGAGACTAGTTCTGCTTTCTGGCCATCAGTGTTGTCAGGATGTTCCCCAGAGGCTCAGTACACAGGGAATGGCATTGTCTGGGGAAAAAACAGTTTTTTAAGTTCTACTCCTGAAACCGGGTGTCTTAGAAACAGCTTTGTGGTGTTTTTTTGGCTTTGTTTTGCTTTGTTTTTTTGTTTTTCCTCTCCCTAGTGTTATTTTTCCAGGAGAGAAAGTATTGACATACTGGCATTTATGAAGTTTTGCTCTGCTTCAGCTCCAGTCTTTTGGAGCTCACTTGATGCAGAAAGGCCTAAACATCTTTGAGTTGTCAATTAGTGTTATAGACATCTGACATATTTTGGCCATTTTTAATATTATTGGTAGTAAACACAATACACACAGTTGGTTTGTGTCATTGTGTGCAGGGGGTTATATTGCAAAGGAAAAGACAGTCATTTTCATTATTTTGAGGTTTGTGGCAAATTAGCTCATAGAACTTAAAATAGAAAAAAATACATGTTTATCATTATCACAGGATTTCTAATAAGAGTGCTTTAGAATCCTGAATGAACATGTTTAAATACTGCCTGTTCCTTGCTTTACTTTATTCCTATTTATTAGGAACTCCAACTCTTTTATTTAACACAATATAAATTTTCAGCTTGCAGGGGTTTTTGTAATTTCTGGATATTCAATACATTCCTTTTATGTCTTGCACATTTTGAGCAACTTAGATTTCAATTGCAATTTAAGTCATCCTTATAATTAGGGATTGTATGGAGAGCAGTTCTTCCCATCCCTCTGCATCCTCTTCAATACAAGAAATTAGAAGAGGGAAACAGGAGATTTTGTTCTATCAAGCTGAAGAAAACCTGTAGGAATTGAATGAAAGACAAATTGTTATTCATTCTTACTGCTTCCCATGCCTGGAAATACCAATGGAAGGACTTTAAAAATCTCAGTGAAATGCGTAGTATCTGCTCATCTTTGTGACAGAAGTAAATCTTCCACAAAAGATGTCTTATGCATTTCCAGATTGTGGCTGTAAAGGTTTCTTCAAAGGTAACAGTTTCTTTCAAATGCTAATGAGTAAATTTTTTTGAGATATTTTTGAGAGAGTTGGGATTAAATAACTATGTGATGCATTGCAAACTCTTACCAAAAAGTTTAGTAGAAAATGGCAGTGAAGATTTAGATAAGAGATTTCTGAAATTATTCCTCACCAACAAGCAGGGAGGTGTCTTGGACAACTTTTCTCACAGGCAGATGCATCTGAATAAAAAGCAAATGCCAAGAAATTCAGTATATTTTCTGTGTGTGTCACATGTTTGGTGAGGTTAATTTTTTTGTGCAGAAGAGGTTAATTCTCTCTGTAGGACTCTTTCTGTGAAATGGGAGAATGATGTGGTTGAGAATTGGAATGATGGAAAAATAAGATGCAAAAAGTGTAATGGGGCATTAGTCATGAGCATAGAAAAATCTAGTGATCAATAAAGTTCAGAAGAAATGTATCTTATTCTACATTTAATTTTCTCATAGTGGAAAATATGTCAGACAAATCATAAGCTTTTTTTTTTTCTTTCTTTTTTTTTTTTTTTCATAAAAGAGAGAACTTCCCACGCATTTTTAAAATCCAGTTAAGTTTTTCCTTTGGTACAGATACTACAAGAATGATCAAAAGATACTGATTATTACTTTCAGCCCCATGCCTCTTTTGAGTTCTCAGGAGGGAAACCAACAAATCATGAAACAAAATATTGCTCTAATTTCTTTGGCTTTTGTAGGTGCCTAGTAAGAGAATTTAATTCAACAATAACAGTAGTTTTCACTATACATTTCAAAGTGTTTTACAGTGTGAGGATGCTTTGGGCGTATTTGTAGCTCAGGCAGAACCACACAAAGGCCAAAGCAAGAATTAACAGTCCAGGAGCCTACATGGTAGCAGACTGAGAAGGGAGGACTGTCTCCTTATCTAGTTTCAGCTGTGCCTTTTGTTCTCCAGAATTCCTTGTTTGCTTTTCTAGAGTTTCAGATTTCAAATGTTAACAGGTGTTAACAATGAGCTGGGTGCTTCACCCTGCCTTTAAATGTAGTGCATAAGAGTTTAAAAAGGAAAAGAAAATAGGGGAAAAAAAGTAGCATTGAAAAGGCTTAGTAGTTGCTAGTTTACCACAATCAAATGTAATTTATCAGGAACTGAGAAAGATATATATGAAACCTTATTTGGCACTATCACTCTAAACTGCATGCTCAAGGAAAAAAGAATGAATTTACAGGTTATACTGGGTGAGCCTAAACAAGCAAACCCCCCAGAAAACCTGGAGAACTTCAGCAAAGAGTGCTGATAAGTTTTTAATGATAAATCTCCAAGGAATAAGCCTTAATCTTGGCACTCTGTAGGAAGTAAACAGAAAAGTAGCCAGGTTCTGCAGTCTACCTGGGAGAGCTCCTGATCTTGGGGTGGTTTTTTTTGTTTTTTTTAAACGAGAGTTCCACAAACAGCTGCAGCTATTTCTTTCCTCAAAGGTAGCAGCTCACCCTCCTGCAAGTAGCAGTTCTCAGCCCTGAGGTTCAGGTCCCTGTCAGAGCCTGTATCATTTTTCTAAGAGATTAATCAAACTGCTGCATAAATTTCTTCCATTTGTGAAACTGCTGGTATGACTCATCAATGGTTTACAGCAGAGGAAGAAAGGAAAAGAGACATAAGCAAGGCAATGAAATTTAAAGAAAATTCACCCTAGCTGATTTCAGAGCCTAAGCATAATTACTTAAAAACATTTCCATGTAGAGATGTCAAATGTTCTATACAAAGTGCATTTCAATCATACCTTGTTCCCCATTTTGTGATGAGAATGAATTTTGCTTCAATTTTTTTCAACAGATAATTAACTGGGGCTGAAATATTGACATGTCATCTCTATATGTTTATATATGTGTATATGCATCTCAAATATTTGCCTTGTTCCAGGCTTTCAGGTGATGAATTTGGAAAAAGAACTGATTACAAGTCCTTTGAATCCAAAGTACTAATAAGGCAATCTATTGCCTTCACTCAGTTTCAGCTGCAATTAATGATGGCACCACACCCTTTATGAGATCCACATGAATGGGGCCTCTCAGTTGCAAGAAATGCTTTACAAAACTAGCAGGGTTACACAGAGGGTTCTGCTTTCTGTCTTGCATTTTGATTTCAGCCCTGTTTTTTCTCCTGCTATATGTAAAAATATTTCAGTATATTTCTAGAAAAGATATGAACAGAAAAAGACTTTATATCTTGAAACACACACATCATACTAGAGCAAATTAATTGATCAGAAATATGATTTTGAAAAACTGCAATTGTATTGGGAATTTAAACGTACCCTTCCTTGAATATTGAGGCACAGGCAAGGTGATAGCCAAGGTAACTGGTTTTCCTGAAAAAGTAGAGGGAACAGACTCAAAAGCTTTTTCAAATTTCTTGTTTGGAAACTGATTTTGAAATAAAGTTTGTAGGAACTATACAATTTGTGTCTCCATCAGAAAACTGCAGAGCATTTCATTAGAAATGAAAGGTGATGGACACTCCAGCCTTCTCACAAGTGACTTTTTAATATATGACTTTTTAAAGTAGTGTTGAATGCCTCTAAGGATGCAAATGTGCTTTTTTCCAAACTCAAAACCCTGAAAGAAAGCAGTCTAACTTAAAGAATTACAGGATTGTTGAGTTCAACCTACTGTATTGAAGAACTCCATATATTTTTCTCTGCAAAAAGTAGCTTACTTCCTCTAATTCTGACTTGGCATTTTCATCCGTAGCTTTGCCCTTTACATCAATAACTTTCCTCTTTCTTGCTTTAACTTCGCAGCATGAGTTAAGGAGACTGAAGCTGAGAAAACAAGAGAAGTTTTCATAAAACATCTGCTTTTGGTATTGATTGCCTGGTTTGTGTTATAGATGATGTTTTGGTGGGTGAAAGATTCCAGCTGGTCTCTTGTTCCTCAGGCAAGGGGAATTAAGAAAAACCTGGTTTCTGCCAGGTTGCTATCTGCCTGTGTTTTGACACCCCAGGATTTGTTAATGCTTTCAAAGAACACCACCTGATTTTTTAGGTAGGTGTTGAAAATGTTGAATGAGCAACAGTGTAATTTCCTCTTTAGGGGCTGAAAGAAGTTGAAGAGGATTTTGGTTCACCATAGATACCAACACTTGAAGGTACAAGAAGGAACATAAGAAAGAAAAAAAGAAAAAGGTAAAAGTTCAATCTTCATGTCTGTACTCATTTAGATTTGTATTCAGCAATGCTGATTGTGATATACAGTATTAATTATGACAAAACTTGTTGGACTTAGTGGACAGAAAAGAGTTCAGTTGGCAGAACTCAAATCATATTTAATGCAAGAAAGTCTAATGCCTTACTACTTAACCTTGGATAAATATTTTGTAATAATTAATGTCTTACGTTCAGAAAGTTATTCTAGGATAGAATTCATGTCTGCGTCACGTTAAACTTGAATTCTGGGTTAAAACATGCCTCATTTCTTAAAAAGGTCTCTAAAAATAAGAATTTTTTTCTCATCTTGAACCCAGGTCTGGTTTTTGTTATGATTTTACTATAGAACCCGGCATAGGGAAAACCAGCCAGAATAAGATATTTTCTGTAGTCTCTCTCTGGGAATATTTTTAATGTGAATCTCATGAATCTCTGATTTACCATTAGTTTGATAATTTTTTGAAGGCATTGGATATCTAGGAATGATAAGAGTTCTTGTTCAAGTGTGATACCTAAATTAGTCAGATGTTTATTCGATGACTAAAAATTAATTTCCCAAGACGTTTCAATGACACCTAACTGGGAATGCATGACAAGTTCTTTCAAAGTATCTAAGTTGTGTGTTTGCTTATGATCTGATATGTTAGGTTCAGTGGCTACTCTATTGGCCCAATTTATTTAATTTAGTAAATTATGTAGCTGTTCAACATGATTAATTTAACATCAATATGGCCTTTGGATGGTATGTTTTATTCAGTATGTCATGTATTTGATGCAGCAAGTACAGTGATTTTGATTCAATATATTAAGTGTCTGATTAGATAGGTTATGTATCTGACTTGAATATGGCTGATTTAATAGTCTGATTTTATTTCTCTGTAAGCTGCAGTAAATTCTCAATTTATTTAATGCAGTCTGTGATATATTGGCAATACATGTGGTTGTAGATAATGCATTTATGGGATTATGTAATTCATTTTCAATATTTCTGAATTTTGAATAAGCTGTATCTCATATCCTCAGAGGCTAGAAGATGACTTTAAAGGCATGATGCTAAGAGTACTGAGCAAGCTCATCTGTGGCAAATATTACTGGATACAGATCACAATTTATAAATATTGCTGTTTGTGAAACATCTTGAATACCAAATGGCCTTCAAAGTGCCACAGCACTATACTTCAGCTTGCATGTTGCAAAATTAGTGTCTGCATGATAGTAATCTGTTAGAGACACTTGGCAGCAATGGTGTAACCTTCCCACAGGTTATGCAAGAAGGCAGTGAAGAGAATTAACACTAACTAGTGCTTTAAAAATAAGTGGGGAGGAAGGAAACAGGAGAGAAAACAAAATATAATTCCTGCAGATTAATGGTAAAAAGAACCCAGAATCTCCCTTTGCCTCATCCAGAGTAGCTGGACTATTTCAGGAAAATGTCATTGTATGTTTCTCATCCAAAATTAAGAATATTTCAACTTAATGAAACTATAATTTAAGAGAGGCTTCTTGCTTGGCCCACATTTATTTGTGTGTGCTCATCCCCCATCAGTGGGACACCAGGATATAGGTATTGATTCATTACTGTCCTGGATAGAGCCAGGATGAAGCTAAACAGTGACAATTACCCCTCTGCATTTTACCATGCTGCCTCCCACATTACATGCAATGTTTTAACACCATTATACTTCATAGTGCACTTCTCCCACTCATGCCTTTACAAAGCTGAAATAGAGCTGCTGAGGATTTTCACTTAGAATGAAATGTTTAAATTGTCCCTGCTCTCCTCCATGTCTTTCTGTAGAGTGGAACGTGACAGATGCAGGAAATGTACTTTTAGCATGAGTATTTCAGGTAATCCAGATTTTGTGAATCAGCCTCCACGGAGCCATGACTGCTGATTTATTTAACTTAACTTTATGACTAATCTAAAGATAGGTCTACTGTAAAAATCTGCCACCGTGGCTCTGTCTGTCAGAGAGATGTGATGAGTTATCTCCAACCAACACAGAGCTGCTGGCAAAAGTTAAATTCTGATGTAGCTAGAGGAGACAAAAAAACAGACTGATTTTCTTTGGTAAGACTTGACATCCTCTAGGAGAACTAGAATTACTACTTACAAAATAATAATTCTGCTGATAGATCTGAGCTCCATAGGAAGGGTGGCACTTCTCTCACCTAGCAGTTTCCATCCAAAAATTGCTGAAAAATTCTAGTGTACTTGCTCAAGGATACTCAAAGTCAACAGGGAGAAATAGACACTGTCAGCTAGTAACTGGAGATATGTTTCAGGGATATTTGGGGTGATAAATTTACTATTAAACCTTTAGCCTTACATGAGAATAAAATTATTTTTTAACATTTTGTTAACAGTGCATTTCAGGGTTGAAGTATTGATGAGTGGTTACAAGTGTAGTCAAGGCCTAATTTGAATCAGAAGCACAATGACTGACATTTTGATAGTCATAGATTATCCCAATATAATCAATTTTGTACTTTGAGAATTTCATTATGAAGATGGAAATAAGCATTGTTTTACATTTCAGTGGAATAACTTCCATCATGGGTACAGTGTTTTAAATTCCTTCAGGCTCTTAAGAACTTCTGCAAACAGCTCAGCAGTTTATTACAGTATAGATTTGCACAGGGTTATGAAAGTGATTTTTTTTTTTTTTTTCTGTTTATGCAAATAAAACTTATTTGTGTTTTATTTTAAGTTGCATTGTAAAAAGCACTCTGCCTTCACTGTCTAGTGTTAGAGATTTGAGTAAGATGATGTCTTATGACTGGTCTGATTATGGTGGACACTGAATGCAGAACAAATACCTTCCTGTTACTTTACATCATGATCAGGTAGAGGTTTTTTCCTTATCTTGTTCAAAATTAAGATATTGAAAGGTGCACGTTGGAGATCAATAAGCACAAATCAGATGGGGTATAGTATTTATGTAAAAATACAAGGTTCAACTAGGATTTGTTTTAGATATACGCTAATTTTTTTTGACAGATATTAGAGAACATCAAGCTTTTGAAAATTTCATTAACAGAAATATCTGAAGTTCAGTTCAGCTTAAATAAGGATCTGCTGAACTAAAATATACTTGGAGTTCTTTTCCCTAGTATCTTACCATCTAACATGAAGTCTTTGTGAACTCCATCAAAAATTCTAGAAGTTGCTGGTTTATTAGCCTGTGGGTTCACTTATAATTTTCAACAGCTGCCCTGGAAGTTCAGACAAAACCCCATATTACAAGAAATCCAACACTACCCCTTGAAGATTCAGCCCACAGTGGATTCTACATACCTATTCAAATTCCATGTACCTATTGAAATAAATGGCAAATTAGTAACTTCCAAAGTATTAGCAGAGTGTTCTTAAAATTATAATCAGCTTAATTCAGAATTCTGTCAACTAGTTTTATTATTAGAGTCTGGTAAATTAAGGAAGCACATTTCATTAGTATTTTTTTCAATGTTATGCGACGCTGTATTTCAACAATGGTGTGGATAGAGATTTTGGTAATTACCTGCCATCAGTAATGACAGTGCTTAATGTTGAGCCTCTCCAGGCTGTGATCCCTTCTGACTCTGTAGAGCTATGGATATAATGTCATTGCAAATCTAACTACTTACATAGATGACTGCAATTAATGTTAGAGGGAATTGGAGATTTATACTTGCCACTGCCATTATCACTAATGGAAATTTCACATGTAAATTGCCATGCATGGAAATAATATGCTTCTTAGTATGCTTTATCTAAAAGTCATCTGTGCAAGCAGTCAATTTAATCATAAATTCAGTCCAGTTACCCTATGGCAAATATTTCTTTTTGAAAAATCAGGCTACCAATTTTAATGTTAAGAATTGTCTTTATGCTATTTATAATTGAAAATTAAAGGCTCGTGTGTGTCTGACTGTGACTTACAACTTTCATTGATTTCTTGAGATCATAGGCACAAGCAATTTGAAACACAACACGGGGAACTCACAACTCTGCCACTCTTGCTTTGATGTGTTTGCCCATAGCAAACTGGTTTCCTTATGGCTGAGCTTCAAAAGGTAATTGCTAAAGCCTTAGCACCACAATGAGCCTTTTAAGTGGTTTGTGCAACAGGCACCTCCAAAAGCTCTTCCTGATGGAAAAGTTGCACCCATTTATTTGAGGGTATGAGGTGATAAGATCTTCCCAGGGGATGTTGCTGTCTTTCCTCTTAAAGTCTTGTGTGCAATAAAAGTAAAGAAATCAGTTTATAATGTGCACTGATCTTAATAGGGCTTAATAGGACTGAACTTAATAGGGCTAATCAAAAGTAATATAGGCATAGGTACTGCAAAGAGAGAGGTAGGACAGTGAACCTGGGAGCCAGGTGTCTGAAAGGTCTTAAAAGGAAGCATAAAGTATTAATGGAGAAGTCCTGGTTGGCAGTCCTCCTCTTGGAACCTTTCCAGTGTTTTATGCAGTGCTGGTTTACCACCAGAAAGTCCTTGTGGTTCTGAAGAAAACTCAGATTCCTGTAGAGCAAATGCCTTTTGCTTCCTTTCTGCACAATGGAAATGCTTTGCTGAGGCAGAACATAGCTTAGATTGGTGCAAGGGTGTGTGAGCTGGAATAGCCTAGGTCTGGTAACCAGCATTGCCTTGAGTTTATTCAATTAAAAAAGGATACTGTTTAATGTTATAATTTCCACAGTTCCTTCTGACTCAAAGGTAAATGTAGAAATCAAAGTTAAGAAGCAACTTCAGATGTGTTTGCAACTTGTAGTGGAGTTGCACTGTTGCTGTGTGGAGATAACTGTACTTGAACAGAAGGGACAGGATGAAGTAGGATTCTGCATCTGGAGTAGTTACCTCACATATGTGAGGCTTCTAGCTCATTGTTATCCAATAATGGAGAACAATTTGTTATTGAATGAAATTTATGCAATGTAATGCTCTGTGTCACCAAGCTTTGTGGAAGTATTTTGCATATTTTCTACAATGTCTTTTTTTAAAAAAGTAAAAGTTCTTCACACCAACTGAAAATTCCAGATAACTTTCTAGATTTATTTTTTAAGTATGAAGACTCTAAATGGCAAGGATCATATACTTTTATTGTAGTATTTCTTCTAGGCTTTATTACTATTATGTATTACAAGAATTCCAGAGATATTTAAGAATCGTATAGGTATAGGTAATCCTATACAATAAGAGCTTCAGAGAGTAACAGCAGCCTAAAAATTAACTGTTACCTGGAGTTCAGAAAAAGCCACAGAGGAAAAGAGACACATATATACTGACTACTTACACATGTTATACCATGAGAAAGAGGAGCATCTTTTCTAAAATTGAATGTTCCTCTTATATGATTCTGTCATTTCCACTCTCCTCTCTGGCCTTCATCTTCCTTCTGCATCACTGTTGCACTTCCATTGCCTGTATGAGCTTTTTTCAAATGCATTTTAACAGCCTTACAATGCTGCATAGGAAAACTGTACAACCATATGTAATTACTTTCATAGTTTTCCTTTCTTCATCTGTGACTATTGTAAGTATTGTAAAAATTTTGTTCCATCCAGGGTTCTTTTTTTACATTTAACTGCTTTTAGTGCTTCATTTCTCCTATGTTCCTGCAATGGTGAGGTCTTTGATTTGCCATTTTTTTTTCTCTTGTTTTGTTGGAAAATTCATAGACTGTAGTTGGCTTTGATGTCATTATATAGTAGCAGTCATCAGTTTAAAATAAACCATTATTAGAGTCTAAACTAAATTTTCATTTAATTTCCAAGGCTAAAAAGGAGCAGTGTTAGGATATTAAAAGGGAAGTATTAAAGAACATGTTTTCAGTGTTGCAGTGTACAGTGTAAGCAAAACTCGACACATTTTCATGTGCTAAAGTGCTCTAGGTAAAATTTAACAGAGAATAGGTTTTACTGAATTCACTTAGCTCGTTTATGGAGACATTATCTTTTATTTACACTGTATGTTTTACCTAATGAGCTCAAATCAGACCTTTGAGGTTTAAATAGCTCCATAATGGAGGGTTAGGCTTACCCATACCTTTTTCCCTTTCTGCTTTTTAGGAGTTTGTGCCTTTGGATATTCAGAAACTGCTTAAAATACTAAAACTCTCCCACTGTACCAGGATAGTCAGCATGCTGAGAGCCATAGTCATTAAATCAGTAATTCTCATCAATTTATTCTGTTTATTACTATGATAAAAATAATGTTTGCTTGATTTACGTAATGCAAACTTCTGTGTTTTAACAGCTTTTTAAAATCAGAAATTCAGTTGTTTTTTTAATACTGTACTTGGCATAGCTCTTCTACTGGCATGAACTTTTTAACATATCTCATAAAATAGTTAATGAGGCCACACTTCTAGTAAAGTTACTTTAAAACGAAAAACGCCACTGTAATTTCACTCTTTCTTAACTACTCACAAGTTTCTAACATGACAGAAATCTTCCACTTGATCTCCATTGCAAAATATAAGAAAGTTAGATTTTTATTCCAGTTCTTTTGTCCTAATTAGTTTTTCTACCTTTCTACTTAGCAAAACAGGAAGAAATCACAGCTTTCTAACTACACCGATCCTCAAGGTCCCTTCCAACCTGACATTCTATGATATATTTGTTTTAGTGAAACAATTGAAAAGTTAGGAAAATTTGTTCAGAGGTGGTTATCATCAGCTGATAGTTTCAAATTTTTAATTTATTATAAGTGTTTTGATTGCAATCTTCCTTGATGCTTTATGACAAAGCTTTGGAAATTTTTGAAGACAAGACAATAATGCTGTACCAAAATACTACTTAAAAGTTACGGAGATGCATTGTGAGATTGTAAGTGAAAAAATGTAAATCTCAGATGACAATGATGAAAGCAAGCAATAAGAAATTGATAGATTGCCATGAATTGCATTCCTAAGTCTTTCTTGTTGTCAAAATCTGAAAGATTAGCTAGAAAAATAACTTGGTAAACTCAATTTCCTTCTCAGAAAGAAGATCTAAATACACTGTTCTGAATCCCTCTTCCTGTCTGTTGTATAAAAGGTTATGTTGAGAATAAAAAGTTATTTTTTTTTCCCCTGGGTCAGAAAGATATCTTTTTGTATGTCCTATGCATTTCCATAGCAACAAGCATTTATTTTGACAGCAAAACTTCTCATTCAAGTGTACAAGAGAACAAATGACTGAATACAACAGAAAACCTCTCAGTAAGGGTAGCCATTTGGAAATCTGGAGACCCAAAGTGTTTCTTGCCCAATGGACTTAGCTTTTATTGAGGACAGTCATAAATAACTTTAAAATATTCCAGTGTGATAGGATGGAGCTGCAGATTAGGTCATTATGGAATTATAGTTCCCTTGCTTAATGATTTTACAAAATTGCCTGGCAATCCAACAAAGAGAAGGAGCACAACGTGGTAAATGCAGGCTAATTAAACCAATAATTGCTTCTTGTTGTGTTCCCAGATAATGTGCCCCTGATAATTTTAAATGAAGTCTTGGAGCTGACTTCTTGAATGAAATGCTGTGCTAGTTAAAGCTTCACTAACTCTCTGAATGCTTAGAAACTGGCCTACTTCTCAAGGTCCCTTGCATTGCTCAAACAAATATTGCCATGGCACGCAAAGAGTACAGGAATAGCTTTCCTGTATGCCAGGTAATAGGGCCCTGAATTTCTGTGGTTTCCCCCTTTGCCATATTGTGACTACATAGTCTGATTTCCCTGAACAATTCTGAAATTAGAGGCTGTGAATTGAGTCTTTGATGTTTTAAGTTCTGCTCCCTATTTTTTTTAAAAAACTTAGGAAAAGATGCAAACTTCTATGTATCTCAGGAATGCTAGTGTAAATCTAGAGTAACTCCATGGAGATTTATGAGGATTTTTTTGAGTTATATCTGTGTCAAATACAAGTATGTAATTGTTGACTGGCAGCTATGTTTAGAACTTGGGAAATATTTTGTGAAGTCCCAAAGAATTTCAAGGTGATCTTCAAAGAGATGTGAGGTGTGATTTGGAAACTTTATGTTCAATTTTGAGTCTTTTTATAGAGGAAGAGTCTTTATCAGTTGATCAGTTAAAAGGAATTCTTCACGTGAATTGTAAGTATGAACTCTGCTATGATTCATACGTTCATCATGCTGTCCCACCACTGCATGTAAATGCATGTTACTGCATTTGTTAGTCAATATGTGTTTTAGGTCACATAGAATCTGACAGCACACCTTCTTTAACATGAGTTACAATTTAATGAAACCACAGAATTGAAGCATCCACTCCTTTATCTCAATACTGTTTGTTATTTTATAATCATGTGTAGATATATTTGTAAATATATTTCTCCCGTTGATGCTTAAGGATTTTTACTAAGTAACTGTACTGCACTCTAATATATTTCCAGATTTTATTTTTTCTTCTGAATTATCCTTCTGTTATCTTGGGGATATGACATAAAGATAAAAAACAGGTAGCTTTTCAAAAGGGTTGCTAAATCCTTATCGTCAGGACCTGCAAAGTTAGGCAAAGCATCTATTACTCTTCTAGGAACCGTGAATTGATTCTGTCTCAGTACAAGAAGAAGGTGTGATGTGATGCATTACACTAATCTGGAAAGTGCAATGCATGGGTTTGGATGCATTTTGGTCCTGTACTTTGGTCACAACAGCACCATGCAGTGCTACAGGCTTGGGGAGGAGTGGCTGGAAAGCTGCCAGGCAGAAAAGGACCTGGGGGATGCTGGTAGAGCCAGCAGTGTGTCCAGGTGGCCAAGAAGGCCAACAGCATCCTGGCTTGTATCAGCAATGGTGTGGCCAGCAGGAGAAGGGCAGTGATGGTGCCCCTGTGCTCAGCAGTGGTGAGGCCACACCTCAAGTTCTGTGTTCAGTTCTGGGCCCCTCTCTACAAAAAGGACATTGAGGGGCTGGAGTGAGTTCAGAGAAGGGCAACCAAGGTGGTGAAGGGTCTGGAGAAGAAGTCCTGTGAGGAAAGGCTGAGGGAATTGGTTTAGTGTGGAGAAGAGGAGGCTGAGGGGAGAGCTTACTGCTCTGTTACAGCTCCCTGAAAGGAGGTTGTAGGGAGGGGGGTGCTGCCTCTTCTCTCGAGTAAATAATGACAGGACCAGAGGAAATGGCCTGAAGTGTAGATCAGGTATTAGGAGGTTCTGGAACAGGCTGCCCAAGGGAGGTTGTGGAGTCACCATCCCTGGAAGTATTTAAAAGCTGTGTAGATGAAGCACTTCAGGACATGCTTTAGCAGATGATACAGATACTGATAAATATATATTTCATTTGGGGGTGGAGGGAAATGTTGACAGTTGGATGTGGTGATCTTAGTGGTCTTCTCCAACTGTGACAGTTCTGTGATTCTGTGATTTTAAGTACTAACCAAAATTATTTGTTGAGGAAACTAACCATACAAAATAAAAGCTTGGGAGTCATTTGCAAAGTTTATTTTCTAATATTGAGAACTATATAAAATCACAGCTTCTGGAATTCTGACTAGAGACACAGTTGTCAGTCATTACTGGTACCTATCACGTCACAGAAAGCACGAGTCCTCTGCAATCTGCTCTAATAGCCTAAAAATGAAAATGGGAGTCTGTAAGATCACGAGCTATGATTCCCTTTGGCACTCACAGAACAGTGTAAGTCAAATCTGGCAGGAGATCTTGCCAGTTGTCACTTTCATATTAATTCCTACAGGAATGGTTCATCACTGGAATTCATAACTACACAGTTCTCAAAATGCCTCCAGAATTTGTAGTCTTGTAAATTGATAGCAGACGCATAGGAATTGTCAAACTGCCTTTTTTGTTGACTTTTTAATGAGAGATAGGTCCTATATATCTTAGTTGGCAGCAACTGGGCAATGAAAAGCAATATTGCTAGTGAAGGTTTTATTTCTATTTGCTCTGTATCTTGTTAAGCTGTACTGATATAAAACCATCTGTTTAAGAAGCTGTAAAAAATAGACTGCCAACACATAAAAGCTACACACAGCAAAACAGTCCTAGTTCCTACTGGCTGATAATTCAGTGCAATGTAAAAATGTCTGGAAATAAAAGGATGGAGAAAAACAATTAGTTACATAGTGACAATTCTTAGTTTCCAAATAAAAGGCTGCACTATTTATGATTTATAGTAATAACTTCCTTTTCCTTTAGTGAATATTTACTTGCATTCTGATAATATCTTCTTAATTTGTCTTTAAATATTGCATAGAAGTGCATTGTTAAACTATGTTGGACTCTCTACATGACTTAAATGTAACGCAAGCCAGATGAGGTTACATGTAAGAAAAATAACATCACTCCTACCAGGGCACCAAAAAGGTCAGGGTTATACTGGGTGAACCATTAAGTAACTGACCATTACCATTATCTGAGGAGAAAGCTGAAAAATTATTTAATGTCAGCACTTTATCAATAAACACATTTTTCCAATATGTTTTTCTGCACTATGTTTTGAAGTAATATTGGTAAAATTCATGAGGTACTTTGAAGTTATATGCATTACTTTCTGTTAATTCTTTATTTAAATCTCTCATTGAAAATTGAAAAATATATTGGAAATGGCTCTAAAATTTTTAAGACATGGTTGTGTTTCCAAAAATGAGAAATACAGAATGAGCTATTGCATTATAGCTGCAAGATCTTACTGACAAATACATTTTAATAATGCAATAACTATGTAAAGCTAATATAGAATTGTGCATAGTAGTTAACTTTATGTATAGACTGGATAAATACACTTGCAGAAATTCTTTCCACATGAAGAGACAAATTACTGATCAACCAAATTATTCACAGTGATTGTTAAATCATAGAAAAAGTTACATGCAATAAAGATTCCAGTCCTGGGAAAGTGCAAATCTAGATTCATCTCTCCTCACTGGGAGGTCAGTCACATGTAGTACGTAACTTTTTCAAGACTGAGGTAAAATATATGTTCTGAGTACTGAGAAATTATTTGCCATAATAATTTGCATAAATTATTATCTGTCGGGTCATAGTTAAAAATTGGGAACACTTTTATACAAAATTGTGTGACAAAATATAGACACTTTTCATCAATAAAATCAATAATTTTTCAAAAAGGATGGATTGTTAAATAGGCCTTTATTTTCCCCACGCATCATCATTCCACTGCTGTTTGTTTAGAGGACAACATACCTACTAAGAGAGGAAACAAGAGAAGCAATGAAATAAGAGAAGGGAAATCATGGTATAAATAAGTGTCAGAAAATATAGAAAACTGTCAAACCTAGATCTTATGGGGTGGAATATTTTAATTTTGATTGAGACTCGTGATTAAGAGAGTTTAAAATTAAGAATAGATACCTAACAAAGTGTGTATTTTCAATGCAGCATGTGATTTGTGAGGAAGAATATTACAGCAAAAATACTGTATAAATGGTGGCAGGAAATGAAAATATATCTGAAAATATACCTGAGATATAATTGGTAGAAAATTCTATTCTACTTCTGTCTGTACATCATGAAGCAATAGAGATTTTCAGATGAAAAGAGCTACATAAATGATTCAGTCTGGGAAATATGTTTTGTACTGGAAAGATTGATCTATTTCATTTTTTCTGAGAGAAAATTAAGTGACTTGACAGCCTATAACTACCTTTCTCAGCCATCTGACAGCTTTCTTTTTATTCAGATAGAAAAGACAGAATGAGATCTGGAGTCAGCCTAAAAATAAAGCGACAAAAGTTGAGGTAGTTAAGCATTAAACATTTGGACACTTAGTTATAAGCAACAAGATTTAAAGATTTGTATGACTCTATGGATAGAGACCTTAATCAGGTGCTTAATTTTAACTTTGAAGGGTAAAGATTTTAAATGTGTATGGTTAAAATGTTTAAGGGCTTAGTGACTTTTTACTCATTCCACTCTTAAAGGATTTCTTTTCCAAAATTGTAGTCTTAAAATCAGTGGATTTTTAGCAAGACTTTAATATTTATTTGTATTTATTTTTAATGGCTAAGTAGCAGATGGTTGTACTTAAAGCACCATTTCCCTGGGTATTTAAAACAGGCAAAGAAATGAGAAGAAATGAAAGGAATAAGAGCAAAACAGATGTTGAGAAGCTGCTGCTGATGGTGAGGCATGGGAGGATAAGCAGATGTCTTCCAGCTTCAGTAATCAGTTCTGCAAAGGTATTGACCTCTTGTGAGAGATGATATGATGGCATTTGTTTCTCTGAACATGGATGAAAAAGTTGTCTAGGCTTTTAATGTAAGTTGAAAGGAAATAGGCTATCTGGCCCTTTTGCATTTGATCTTGAAACTACACTGAAAAAACCTGCCACCTGTAGTTCCAAATATTCTTCATATTTATAAACAAAACTTCTTGTACATTTCTTTGGAAACTGTTTATTCTCAAAACTGCCAGTAATACTTTGGACTTTTAAGATTATTTTAAACCATACCATAATTGCTAAATACCACATAATAGCAAATACATATGACATTTTTAATATAATAGATGAGTGAGAATATTTGATGCACTACCTGTTAACAGAGCTTAATGTGTTGCCCCCTGTGAATTCATACTTAGGACATATCTCTGGTTAGGACTGAGTAGTTGCTTATGTGCATCACTTACATATGTGTATGGTGGTCTGTAAGACAGATCTTGAAGTTAAATAATTTAGTATAATAAGTTAGACTGAAACTTCAATGGACTTTTCAGTGTGGGCACAGCCTCATGTTATTGCAGCTTCAGGATGGGAAATAACCTTTTCCATCTAAAAGGTGTCCAAAGTTTCTCTGGTGCTTTGTAACAGGGTGACCAGTGTGTCATATTTCAACTGATGAAAAAGCACCTAAAGCTCAGGCTTTGCAATAATCAGTGTTAAATTCCTCAAGTTCCCCTTGTGATCCCAGTCTTTTCCAGGACTTGCCTCTCAAACCCATGCTGTAGATAGCTGACAGTTTTAGAAAGTCTCCCTGAGAAGGTCGGGGTATTTGCAAGGGAAGTGATTAGTTTGGTGTTAATAATCATAATTTCAATGAGAATAGTTCTTAGAATCTTGAACTATGCTTTGTAATCCAAAGCACTGTACCCATGAAGGAAAGAAAATACTTTACAGACAACTCTGGGTTTTCCTCCATAGCACCTCATTTTTTTTCAAGTTTCTTTCACCCTACTGAAGCAGAAGATAGGAGGGGTAAAAGAATTTAGTTTTCCAGTGGTGTCAGTAACAAATGTCTGCTGTTCAAACCAAAGATTTTCTTAAAGATAGGACCAGCTAGTATTTTAGTACTTTTTTATTAAGAGTTTCTCTTTCTTCATCATCTAGTAAGTTATACTGCAGGTACACGTGTGTTTAACTATCTTGTTTTCCAAGTCATGCTGTTTCTCAAGAGCATACTTTTTTTGAAAACAGACAATGGTTTTATGACATAACATGGAGAGGAGAGATCTGCTATCTTTATGGTTTTACTCTTTCTGTACCAAAGTATTGACCTAAATTCACACCTTTTCACTTGGAGCTAGAAGTTTCCACTACAGAATGACCAGCCCTTGAGTAACCTGATGATGATGGTCACTGGTGAAGAATCTCAGCTGTCTTGAATCATGCAGATCTAATGGTGCTATAAGTTAAGGGATTTCAATAATAATAAAAAACCACAAAACAATTAAAGCTACATTTTGCATTGAGTCTAAAAATCAAACTTATATCCGACTTTTTAAGGATTCACCAAGTTTCATTATTTTTTTTACTTTATGGCTTCCTACTTTTTGTTTATGAACTGGACTGAAAGGCTGACATCAAACTAGAGCAAGCAGGAATCTCGTGATGGTTTTGACCCATATGATTTCATAAAGCATTTGGAAATTCACAAGGAAAGTTTTTAGGTTAATCCCTAGAAACTGTTCAGCAATGCCTTCTGTGCTCCAACATTCATTAAAGATCTCCCAAAATCTTCTGCCTTTCTTTATTCTGCCAGACTTAAATGCAGTAACAATAACAATTACAAAAGTAATAAATGCCTGTAACAGGATAATGTATTGCTTTTCCATGGTTCTCTCAGCAACACTGTTTGACATAAACAAAGTGTCAGTCTGCCCCATAATTACCAGCTTAACATTTTCTAAAGTAGAGAAATACACAATGAATCATTAATTACTATGCATCCATCCATTCTCATAGCCTGTCAAGATCTAGATTTACAATCTGCTTGCTTTCCATTTATTTTCATCTGCAAATCAAACCAATTTTATTTTTATAAAGCAGATAATCCACATGTGAAATAGTTTTCATAGCATTTTTTGTCTAAGAATTAATATGGTGAGGAAGTTGCTGGATTTTCTTGATTTAATTGGATTTCTTGATTTGAACAGAACAAAATTCTGAAGCCTCTCTCGAAGACCCCAGTTTACAGAAAGTTTGAATTTGTCCTACCTGAGTGGGACTTGAGCCTCCAGCAGATTTAAAGAGTGGAAGTAAGACTTACAGCCACATGTGTTTTTTTTCCCATATCATATGGATAAAAGACAAAGAGAAGGAAAAACAAAAAAGAATCCCACAAATACACCATGGGGGTTAAAAAGGAGTGACTATAATGCAATTGCCAAAACCAAAAACTTTGTGTCAATACAGACCTTTTCTTTTTCTTCTTTTCATATTTTATTTACAAATGTAGAATATGGATCACTTGGATCTTCTGGTCATCTGGAATCTCTCTGGCAATCCTGTTTATTTAGATTTAATTTTCATCTTTTCATTACTTGTGATGAAATAGACTTTCTCTGAGGTCTATTGGAGTTTCTATGATTCAAAGGTGAATACGTTTTTAGATAGCAAAACCAAAGTAAATCTTTTTTAGGAATTGTTTTGTACAGCTATTGATAGAAAGTCAGAAATGTTAGCAGGCAAAGGCAGATGTATTCTCCCTTGCTTCTAACCTGTTATTTTTTTCTCCATTACGTATTCTGAATAAATTCTGAACAACCTATGTTTTTCTTGCAACATCCATTCACATGTATTTTTTCTAAGTGCTGAGGAACAGCCATCTATTTTATGCAGCATTTTGAGTAGAGAAGAGTCACTTCCCTTGGTGTTCCCTTCTTGCTAGGAAAGCTGTAGGTCCCAGGTGGGTGATCCACTGAGCTATATTGTTTTCTGCTGCTCTAAATGTCAAATGGTGGATAGAGGATTTGTCATGGGAGTGGTCATAACAAACTGAAGACAGGTAACTTCCAAAGCACAGTAAATGGAACCAGTCATACCCTTCAGAGATTAATTTAAAAATATGTTTCTGTGAAGATGAGGCATCAAATACTAAAACAGACTTAGAAGAATCTGAAGTGGGTCTTTGGTATTTGTCACTTGAGTGCATAAAAATCAACGCAGTGGTTGCCATGAGACCAGTAGACCTTTTCCTTATTTTTTGTCAAATATTTAAAATGGTTTTTTAATCTTCTAATTTGATATCTTTATGTTGTATGGGTTATGGTTTATTTAAGGCTGACATTTGTCACCCTGGTGGTCTCTCATTTTACTGATAGTTTAACTCTTGCAATAGCTAACA
This sequence comes from Heliangelus exortis, assembly GCF_036169615.1. Taxonomy (NCBI): domain Eukaryota; kingdom Metazoa; phylum Chordata; class Aves; order Apodiformes; family Trochilidae; genus Heliangelus; species Heliangelus exortis. Next base: position 19,372,377 of record NC_092431.1, read on the forward strand.
GTTTGCTATCAGTTTTGAAGTTTCCTTAAGCCACTAAAGAGATAAATCAATACTTTCTTTTCTGATGATTTCTGCTAAGCAGTTTTCCATTCTTATCCATTTGATTACACAGCTAGGGAGCACACTTGAGAAATAGTCCATAACTCTGCTTTTGATACAGGAGGCTTTTTGTCTGACACCATATATGTATTTTTTCCTATTACAGAAGCCTTTGAAAAATCTCTCATGCCTGTTCATTTAATTCTGTTTGTCTTTCTATGTGTTTCCTTGTTGCTAATATCAAATCCTTACTTGCTGATGAGGTAAGGCTTGCAGTCTCAGCACAAGAACTTCTGTGTCATATTATCATCCATCTCCCAGTGAGTCCTGGTTATCTGCCTTCACAGGAGCAGGCAAGGTAGAAACTTATTCAGTGATGCCATGTACTTTGCCTGCTTTGTTCTCATCTCCTGATACCTAGTATCATTAAAAGAATCTGAACACTTTACCCAAACATATCTGTCATCACAGAGCTAGAGGAAATAATAACACCAACCCCTGCTAGCATTTTTATTACTTGCCTAATATTACATTGCCCATGAAAGGTTTCACTACACAGTATTGCACACTTTGATCTTTACAGTATTTTCTCCATTGTAGATGTATGCTTAGACAAAACTTCAAGTATTTTTCTTTATTCCTCTATCTTCTATAGGTATTTAGGTTTGTAATAATTCATATATCTTACTCAAACAGTAACTTTCATAGTATCAGCACATTTTGTTTAAACTCATGTAGTCATTCCCCTGTAAAAATGCTTCAGTCATAGCTTTTTGTTTCAATTCTTTCTCCATCTAAGACACCACAGTAGCTGACCTTTTGATGAAGCTAAAAGCTAGCTGAAGGTCATGTTTAGCTGCTCCGTGATTGAGACATCTTTGCCAGATTATTATCCTAATTTACAATATCCTGCTCCAGATAAATCAACGTATTTATTCTTTTAGATGACCAAATAGATCCTGAAACCAAGATTTTAAGCTTATTCTGGGAAAAATGCATTGGTTGTACTCATAGTTAATTTAATCATTGCCATTTTCAATTGCAGATTACACATAGCATTGCAGATTACTACATGGAGCACTTTGTTCAGAAATACAACTGCTACAGAATGTCTTGCAGAAACCCTGGGAATATGGCAGAATAATTGTGCTTTACACTGGCTTCTGCCTGGCTTCAGTGGTACTTTACCAGAGTTTTTCTTGTTCCAATAGTTCATGATGTTGTTAAGGTCTGAATCAGAGCTCACTGGACATGAATATGGAGGTTTGTTGGTTTAGAAAGGGGAAGAAACCATATTCAAAACTTGTGCCATGAGAGCATCTTTTTCTCACTCCTAAATACATTGTCTTTGGATGTATGGTATGAACTCTAAAAGAAAAAGATTGTTATTTTAGTGCTACACTCTACACAAAGATTTAGTAGTGTGTATTTGTAGTTTTATCATGAAATTTTATGCACTGGTGGTTTTTTTTTTGTTTTTTTTTTTTTTTTGTTTATTAATTGGTGCACTCAAGGATTTTTTTTATTTCCCTACAAGTGGCACAACCTCATGCACCCCTCCAGGCTGGGACCAAACTGCCTGAGTAGCAAATTGCTGAAAAGGATCTGTGGAATGGATACTACATTAGATAGAAGCTAATATTAAGTTCTCACTTTAGGCAAGCTGAGCTACCTACAGTTCAGAGATTCATGATCAGGAGATCATAAAAAATAATTTTCTTTTTCTACTCAGCATTGCTGCTTAACTCAGACCTGAAATGCTGGGGCTCAGTTCAGGAAGCACATCAAGAATTTGAGTAGCATCTCATAGGAGAAAGTTACACCTCTAAAAGAAGAGGCAGCAACAAAATTCTTTTCTGTTCTTTCCTTTTCTGTTTTCTGATCTGTTGTCCTGGGGAACAGTGCAGCACAGAAGGGGATGACCCAGGGAAGTGGTGGTATCTCCATCCCTGAAGATTTTAATGATTTGGATGGACAAAGCCAAGGCTGACCTGAGCTGGTGTCGATCAGAGCACAAGTTTTCACTCCAACCCACACTTCTATATTCAGCCAATTACATGCATCTAATATTGTCATTTCTGACAGGGCACAGCTACTTGTGTAGCTGCTGCTTATGTAGACACTGATTTTTTTTAAAACCTTGTGTGTCATAATTAGGAAAATATTATTCAAAGTGATAAGATGTGATTACCTCTTCATTTCAATCTCTCCATGAAAAAGTTTCTGATTGCTTATTTCTCCTTTTTTTTCCCTGATATTGGTATCAAAACTAATGTTCCATAATACAACTTTTTAGTGTTCCAAGTTATTTTCACTGTAGGGACATAGAAAGGTGGATGGCTCAACATGTAATAAAAATGCACCTTCATGCTTGGTCAAGTTTTACGAGTGTATTACTTGAACATTATTCAAATTCAAATTACTTTTCCCCTTTCTGATTTTTCTCCCCAAATGACCAATTATAGTTTATTGTAATTATTGAGCAGTAAATGCATCCCTTATTATTCATCTCTCTGGTTTGCAGAATTGAGTGGCTGTAAATCTGATATTTGCTTACAGTTGCTGTGTCAGCTCTCCTGTGCTGATGTCATAAATAGATTTAATTAGCAGAAGTCTGAAGTCCATATATCCTCTTGATATATAGTTATCAGGAAAATAGTGTAATCTATATAGAAAACAAGAAAAGGAATAATGATAAAAGAGTTCAATCTGGGATAGCAAGTTTGTGATATTGTCATGTACTGCAATTTTGTGTAAGAGCACAGAGAGAGAACAGGAATTCTTTTGCCTCATGCTGTTGTTGATGGCTCAGGTCCTATTATGAGACTAAATATTTATGTCCAGGAGAAATAGGAAAGTGGGAAAAACATTTAAGTTGAGTTGTAGAACAGCACATGAACTTCATCTTCAACTGTCATGCATGCTTTCCTATGCAACTTTGTGCCCAGTTAAATAAAGTTGAGGTCACCTTAACTCATGTTTCTGAGAACAGTATTAGGAGGCAAAACTGAGGTTTTAATGTGGATATAAATTAAAGTTCATATAGGCTGAATAGGTTTGGTACAGACAGGATAATTCAGTCCAGCAGCATGGTTCTTCTGAAGGAATCTGATTCTCAGCTGGAGCTGAGGACAAGGACAGAAGTAGACTTGGCTTCTGCCTCTTAACTTCTCTGTTAAGATGTGAACTCTTATTGACTTCAGTCTACATTTCTCTACTCTTGTGTACAAAAATAGAGATGTTTTCTCAGTGAGGTCAGTAGCATTTCTCTAGAGGCCCCAAACATCACACCTTTATTTCCTGTTTGATCCCTTCCCAACAGAAGTTTTCCCCTTCAAAAATGAACAGACAGAGTTTTAGGAAAAAAGTTAGTTATTAAATTTTAATACAGTTACAATAGTTGTATTTTCCTGTTTTAAATGATGGATGTATACTGCCAATTTCTCTTGTACCCATGTAACTTCTTTCCAGAAACTTCTCAACAATAGTCCTTAAACCTTACTCTGAGCTACATAAGTATTTCTCATGTGTAAAGCTGATGCAGTTTTGCATGTATCTAGTATACAACTACATTATTATACTCTGATGATACTATTTACCATTTTTTATTGGTGGTCTTCTGCTGCACTCAGCAATTCTTTTGAACTTTATAGATATTTCAGTCAGTTTAGGTGTAATGTTGGGGCATGAGCTGGATGCAGTGGTTCTGGTCAGGGGCTGTGGTAGTGTGTGTCTTCATCTTTTCTGTTTCTGCTTCTTGGATTACAGTCTACTGTATCAAGTTTTAGTCACCCACTAATGTCTGAAGTTCCTAATGTTTAACAGAAGAACAAAGAGAAGACTTTGATCAGGAGTGTATTTACATCCTGTCCCAGTGACAGGGAACTGCCAGTGAAAGCCTGCCTGCACTTCAAGTAATCATGAGCTGGTTCAGTTTTGTCCTTCCTTTTCTATTATTTTCAATGCAGCAGCAAAAGTTAGACTGGCTTTTTAAAGATTTACTTTAGGGAATATGTCCAAAATTGTAAAGAAACTTCTATGTTTGGCATGCTTTTACTCTTCTCAAGCTTTATTCTTATACATTTTTTATTTCTTCTTGTTCTCTGCAAAACTTCCATACCATCTATTTTTATGCAGTACTCAGCCCTCCATAGTTAAATCAGTAGCATTGTATAAGCAAAGCAGAGTCTTCAGTCATTTTTTAAAAATCTACTGCTGCTATATAAGTTTTATTAATTCCACCTAGTTAGAAAACACGCATATAAATATAAACTGAATTCATTGGCAAAGAAACCCTTTTCATATAAGATAGCAACACAGAAGTCTGATTATTTATGTAATTATGGAACTAATTTTTACATAATAACTTCTGTTGTTTGGTTGGTTTTTTTAAATACAGAAATAAGGATCTAGCTTATGAGATTTACTATTGATAAGTTCTACAGAAGGCATTCTGGAGTCCTTTACAGTTTATATTGGTCACTGTGGTTACTTATATGAAAGTGAAAGCAAGATCTCTGCTCAAGCTAAGACTTCAATCTGTTTAGATGATAAATGGATAATTGTGATGCAGTTCTGAGGCAAAATTATTTTACAGGACTGTTAGCTCTTCTCTTTGCTTTCCCCTTCCTAAGTTCCTGTCATTTCACAGCACCATGAAGAACACCAAGAAATTCCCCTTTGCTGAGGTATTGTAGTGTTCACTTTTATTCTGCATTGGAACCTAAGTGGCAAGCTTTATAGGGAGGAGAGGAAAAAGGAGAAAAGTTAGAAAAGGTCCAGTCTCTCATAATTCAACAGGCTAATTGCATACTCTTTTGAAGGAAGTTGAGAAGCTACTTTATTATAATGTATAAATATGGTATTAGACAAAGACACTGAAAGGTTCTAAATTCTTTAATCTGCCAGAGACAAACACAACAAAGGCTGTGGCTGGAAGATGATACAAAAAACAAAGGGAGTGAGAAATGCAGGACCTGCCCTCTGATAGGACTCTTTCTCTGCCATTTTGTGGGACTAATGGAAGGAATACGACCTACTGGTCAGACAGAGTTTGAGGATTAAAAGGAGTAGCACTGGTTTGCATAGCACCTAAGGGTTCCTACACACTCTCAGATGGAAAATTAAAGGGGCATTTTTGGAAATTAAGTTCATAAAAAATTTAAGGGAAAATGTCACCTTGCTTCTTCCCATTTTTAATTCAAGGCCGTATGTCCTTCTGGAAGAAACATTTAAGTAAAATATGAGATATTTCTCTCCATACACAGGCAAGAATGTAAAGGATGTCAGATTCGTTATCCTTTCAGGCCTCAAAATAAGTGTACAATGTAGGCTAATTGGAGGAAGTCCCAAGGATAAGAACAAAAAAAGATCAGAGCTCCAGGTAACATGACCTACAGAAATTACTTAGTTCAGTTATTTAATATAAAGAAAACTGGGAATGAGTAGGACAGGAGTAGGGAATATATTAGAGGTAAATTATATCAGTTTCTAAAATTGTAAAGAACATTCTCCAAAGGCACGGGCAGTGGAACTTTGGGATTGCTGTGGAACCTTCATTTTTAAGCAGCCAGCACTATGAATGACACAGATGGACACTGCCTTCCAAAGAGAAAATGGCCGAGAAGGTAAAAGGCAAAGCTGTGGGCTTAAGGGAAAAGACATTCAGCTAGTTATCTTTTTCATTAAATTTCTTTCTTTTTTCATTCTTTACAATGACAATAAACCAATTTTTTATTCAGTTATGCCAGGCTTTCCAAGTTAAATGATCCTATTAAGTCTCAAATGGAATCCACAATATACCCCTCATTACTGGTTTGCCAAAGTAAAAGGAAATAGTACTTTAAAATTTAATGCAGACTACGCTTAATCGACACCAATTTTATTACTGGTTAATCCTCAAATAGTAGCATGTATAATATATAAAATATCCAGAAGGGAAGCCACCACCATTAACACCACCAACAACAACAAAAATTCAATAAATCAGAATCCTTAATTTAATAACTAGCAGCTTTTTTTAATTACAGTTGGGTAGCGTTCACTGGGCTAAGAATGCAATTGTGTGCCTTGATGCAGCATTAGCAGCTCAGAATAAAATGCTTCTTTATCTTTCTGTAGCATTTAAGAGAAATGATGGTAAAATACTTTGCCATTGGCTGTTGTAGTTGGCTTTTCCTGGAAAAGAACCTTAATGTATGCATGAACTTTGTGTTTGGAGGAAGAAGCGTAACATCAGGGGAGCATATTAACTTCACAAAGGTTGCTGAACATGGTCTGGATTATTTGATGGGTTTAGAAATATTTGTCATCTTTTACATGCTGCAGAGCATTTTATCATTTGTTCTTTATGTAATAATTCCACTAAATCATAGACGTGCCAAACATGGAAAATAATGTTTTGTTGCTTCACATGTTTAGCAGAGGTTGTAGGTAGCATCCAAGATGCACGTGTTCAGTGCCTGTTAAACTGCTCAGGCTTTGCTGAAAATGAGTTTGTCAATAATGGGTTTTACTGAGTACTTATCTCAGTACAGTATCTTTTACTGAGATGCTTATCTCAGATGTTCCAGTCAGGAAAAGATGCCTTCCCCACAAATATCAGTCATGTGCTTTCTCTTAACTGGGCAGGGAGAGGAAATTCATGTTTCTGTGCCACAGGTAGATTGTACAGAATCCAGAGAGATGAAGCCCTTTTTACTTGTTGTTTGAGGGCTTCTTTTCACCTTCCTTTTCAGAGAGAAAAAGCTACTTAAATGAATGGCACCCATGATTGATTACTTACTGAATTATAAAGATGCAACTTTAAAGGTTATTGGGATATCATAACATTACTAGGTTATACATATGGAGATTTTCTGATGACTTGGGACTGAGATTGATCATGGATGAAATGCACATGCAAAAGTTTTTATTGGACTTTCAATGTAAGGTGCTAAGTGCCTACTTAAAATATATGTAATTAAAGCTTCCTTTAATTAAAGTTGATGTACTTTAAATATAATCAGGCAACTGAATGTAACTCTGAAAGCATGAACTTCATATTTCTTAGCTCTACTCTGAAACATCCACAGTTGCATTTAAAAAGTTCTAGATTATTTGCTAGGGAGGAAGAATTGTATTTAATGCAGAATATTCTGATGAAACCTCAGTAATAATAAACTAAAAAGAGATTGTTGAAGAAGCAAAAAGATAAATTACCTTTTTTGGTTTTGCAAGTTAAAAGCAATTTGAAAGAAGTGTCAAGGAATTGATGTATTGTCTCATGTGCTGAAATTTTGCAGTCATTTAAGTTGAAGCAAATGTTTTTGGTGCCTTTGCTTTTGGTAGGGGGTAGCTGTTTTGATTTCCAGCCAAATGTACTGAATTATAATTATGCTCTGTCTTGGTATAGGAAACGTGCTTCGAATATGATATATTTACTGTGATATCCATGTAAGAAAAAGAACAATTTCATACTTCTCTTTGAAGAAACTTCATGGCAAATACGATGACACTCCTAAAAATAAAAAGATAGTCTGCTACCTGTAAAGTGTATGGCAAATTTAAGTAACAGTAAATTATATATATTGTAAATACATATTTTCAGACGTAGCCTTCTTTTCTATGTCATGTCAATGTGACCTAAAATATATTATATTGTTCCAGTTTTTTGGCTGGTAGCAGTATCTAACGTACTTCTGTCTGTAAATCCTTAAAAGCAGTGTTAGAATTCTGAGTGGATAGGAAGAATAAATGAGACAGAATAATATGAAACTGAAAAATTGGGTGGATTATTTATTTATTTACAGATGGCAGACTATGAGAGATTTCTACATGTTTAGAATTTTTTACGCTAGAAACGTATTAATTTAGGTTTGGATTATAGCTATATTATGTTTAAAAACTACTGTCAGCCTTGAGATATACAGCCTCATTTTCATATGGCTTATAGAATCATAGAATCATTTGGGTTGGAAAAGACTTTTAAGATCTTAAATTCCAACTGTTAACACTGCCAAGTCCACCACTAAACCCTGTCCCTAAGCACCACATTTACACAACTTTTAAAACCTCCTTAAGACAGGCTTAATTTATTTTAAAAGCTGTAAGAACTGTAAGAAAGTTAAGCTCTCTCCTCTAAATATTTGAATCACAATTTTTTAAAAAATATATGATGTGTTTTCTCATTGATTTTTAGTAAGTGCTTTCCTAGGATTTTGATTAATTTTTACTATATATGTTAGCTTAATTAATATCTGCTTTATAGAATTCTTTAAAATTCTTCAAACTGCCACACTCTTTCCTATTTACAGTATGGTCTTGAATTTTTATCTATTTTTTACTTTGAGTTAATGAGACTGACCAAATTAAACTGGAGTTCTTTTGGCATTCTATACCCTAACAATGTGTTTTTCTTGAATATTAAGTAAGATTATTAATGACTCTGTTGATGATGATAGCTCAGGGCAGGATGTGCGTATGGCAGCTGACGTGCTTCTGCAGGCATTATCACAGAAATAAACTGTTATAAATTTCAGTTCCCATTTTATGATATCTACAAAATACATGGGTAACAGTTTTGGCAGTCCTCACTTCATCTGGCAGCGTGATGAAATCTCATCCTATTATTAGCATTAGTGCTTTGCTGTAATGTTGTCATCCTTGTATCATCTCTAGATCTCTAGTTGGGGAAAATTATGGTCATTGGTCTAAGTGTTTCAACCCAGAAATACTTCTCCTTTGAAGTATGATCTTCTCATAAAGTCAATTTAAGCTTATTAGCTATGGAAAAAAAACATCTCCACCAGTCCAATGTAAGTAGCTATTTCATCTTTCTAAACTATTTTAATTTTACACATATTCCATACTACTTTAAAAAAGTCACATGCGTCTTGGTGTGATGTTCTTGTCTATCAGTATGTGGCAAGACAGAAAGGAATGATCATATAGCTGAGAAATATTTGATTAAATTACCTTTAATGGAAAATACTGTCTTGTTAAGTTCCTGCAGGAAAGTGATTTTTTTTTATTATTTTATTTTTTATAATTAGTTTTGATTTAATTTTATGAAGAAGGTTTTTCAAGTTAGGAATGGAATCAATTGTTATAACCAAAAAGGAAATTTAATTCAGAGGAAATCAAAGCCTCTTGGGTTAAATACCTGTCTCAGCTTTCAGAAATTCCATGTATCTGAAGTAAACTGGCCAAAAAAAGAAATCTAACAGGATGAAAAGGTGCATTAGTATCTGAGCTATTGTTTATCCTGGTGTCAAGGTTTTGGCACAGAAAAGCAATATAATCATCCTTTTTGTATCTATGAAAAGGCAAAATGCAGATTAGAATATACTGCTTGCAGATCAAAAGAAAAGACTCAACTAACTTTATAAAATGTTGAAAATTTTTTTTTTTTTTATCATGAACAGCAGTTCACAAGAAAAGGCTTTATTTGTGACTGGTAAATTCTTTGTACATGTAATAGAAAGAAAATTCATTTTACATATTAAAGAGAACACAGAATCATTACGTTTTTAAGTTTATTATTTTTTTTTTTACATTATTTCAATATTATAATTTGTATTATTTTTGCCTCCATATTTTAAAAGCAAACTTTTCATTTATAAGATAAATAATGAGAATATGATGATATGGTGACCTTGTGCTGAGCCCATTACAGCCAATATATTAAACATATTTTATTTTAAAAATGTACGCATATTTTATTTATAATTTTTTAGAACAGTCTTATCTGAATCAATGTTGGGACATAAAGATAGATGGTTGTTCAGGAGAAACAAAAATATTTAAAAAGGTTTTTGAGTATTTTTCAAAAAGTAAAGTATCCAGAAAGTAGAAAACTCTTGTTTGGCACAAAGTTACTGTTTTAGTAGACTAACTGATTTAATATCTAAATTTGATTTTCTTTAAAATACACCAGTGGAAGCAAAGATTAAGAAAGAGAACGAATTTTATAAGAAGCCCAGTAAAAGCTGAAAATTGGTTGCTGGAAGGTCAGCTGAAGCCTATATTATTGGTAATGCAAATCAGACCCACCTGCCTTTGAGATCATTACTTGTATTGCAGAAACTTTTAAGAGTCACAAGAACTTCATGCTTTGCATTTTTGTTGATGTATCAACAATGTCTAGAAAACTCCTCCAGTTCACTTAGCAACATTAAACTAGTGAAATAAAAGGTAAAAGATGGGACAATGTGTTTTGCATTGTTTTTTTTTTCCCTTGTATGTGCATTTCTATGAGAATATTTTAAGTTTTTTCTGATGGTTAACCTCGTCAAAGGGTGTAAGAAACCCAGAGTATCAGTTTCTAGTACACCAACTAATTTTTCCACAGAATGTGCACACAAATGTGCATGACTTTCATTTTGTGGGTTCATTTGAGAATGTACCTAGGACACAGGTAAATTAAAGGTTAATCCTTCAGTAGAACTGGAGAAGTGTTTCCTCACTGCCCACAGGTGGGAGATGAATATGCTAATTGGGCAAGCCTGACTGTGCAATGATTTGCAGGTGAAAATGTAACTGGTGATAATTAAAGGCTAATTACCTTCAGCTAGCAAGTGGGAACCAGGTGCTATAAAGCAAAAGAGATTTTTTTCTGCACCCGTTAAGCCTCCTGTGAATGAAAAGAATGTGAGACTATGTAAGGTTGCATTTTTTATCTGGCCTTGATTTTTTTTTTTTGTTTTCCTATAGGACAGCTATAAAATGGTAAGACATAGATTTGGGGAGGTTATGTCAATCTCATAATTTTCCTCAAGAGACAATAGACCAGGGTTAGACAGTGATTTTGGAAGTGTATTGGCTGCTTACATTAGCAGTAGTGCCATCACAGGCAGCATGGCCTGATCAGAATCCTGTTTTAAAAACAGCTTCTTCTGAGGTCCTCATTAAAAATGATATCTTTCAAAAGCTTCTGTCAATGACAGCTTCTAAAGGCACCCCTAATAGTGAACCCTCAGGCAGATTTACAGCATTAGAGCTTTCCATGTCCTTCCATCTTGTCTTCATGATAGGATGTTTTGGCTTTTTCAGTCAATTTTCTTTTTGAAGGCGCCAGAGTTCAGGCTTTTATTCCATCTTCTTTTCCTCTTGTACAAGGCAGGCTGGTCAGCTGAGTGCACTGCTTGCCTGAGTGTACATATCACAATAATTAGCAGTTTGAATAGCACTTGATTAATCTAAACTGATTTTGCTAGTGAACTTACTTTTTTCTTGCCAGGGGCTGGGGCTGCAGTCACATGGCCACCACAGGTGTTTGCAATGAACTTTGAGGCTTTACTAGCACTTAGGAGATCTGTTCTTAGGCTCTGGGTTATTTGTGGTACCAGTGTGTCTACTGTTCCTTTTCTCAGGCAGGCTTCCTGGTGCTGAAACCTTAAAGTTCTAACCAGGTAAGTGTTTTTTAAGCTATTCACTTTTAAAATGTGGCTTGCTTTGGCTATGGGGTCTTTTTTATCTGGTCTGACAGGTAGGATTCAATTACACCAAATCTAACACTGGAGGTATGAAAAGAGGAAAGACCAGTGTGCTAGTATTTTATTTTTAAGCAACAGTTCAGAAGTTAATATGTTCCTGAGGGACAGAAACTGTGAGAATTACTTCAGGTTAGGAAAATCATATTTGAACTGGAATGAGCAGGGAGACACCTTGATCTCATTTTCCATGTTAGTTTAAAACGTAATTGTTAGCAGATTACCTTAGAAAACTGTTTTGTTAATGTGTGTTTAAAAAACATCTATCCCCAGATGTGGCGTTAACTTGAGGTTAAAATTAATTTTGAAATGCTAGAGAGGTGTGTATGTGTGCCTATATAAAATGTATGCATTTCTTTATGTACCTGAGCTAATGGTTCTGCAGGCTGCCTGGTTACCAATGGAAGATCGGGTGGGTGGTGGGGGTATCTTTCAGATGCAGAGTTAATTTTCAGCAAGTTTGTCTTCTTGCAAAAGTGGGGAAAACACTTAGGGGCAAATGGTCTGGACAAACTCTGGCCACAGAAGGCCATGCAGGCAGGCCAGCTCACCTTCTCTCTTTTGCATTATGAATGTCAACAGAATTGATGTGTCCTTTTGAACTTTTCCTTTGATTCTGCCACATCAGCATCTTTGGCATAAAAAAATGTTCTACTAATGCTTTTGATTTTTTTTTTTATTAGATCTAATTGTAATTCTAATTTCCATTAGAAAGAGATTGTATGTTTTTATAGCTGTGCTTCTAGATGAAGGGAATTGCAATGAGTCTTTCATTTTTATGGACAAGTATGTAAATAGGAATGGTGGAATCCAATACTCTATAATGACATTGATCACTAAGTCTGATGTGGTTTTGTTCCTGTAAGTCTCTCCTGAAATATTTCACAGAAAGGAGGAGTAAGAAAAGTACTTTAAAAGGCAGCAACATAAGCTGTAGCCACAACAGTTTATATGCATTTACTTATTCAAGTATTGAAACATTCAGGTTCCCTGTAAGTCAGATCAAATGGACTTACAGAGCAAGGAGGAAATCAAATTACCTTCTTCATATTCAAAATGCCTTAGTCTGTAATCTGCAATTGTGGAGGTGGCATCTTGTGAAACTTTAGCCCTGTGATAATACTTCAGCAGCTTTGGAACTTCCATGTAAAATTTATCTTTTCCTAAAGATATGGCTCTGCTTTATTAGTTTGTTGCATCATCCTCTCTTTTTTGGACCCTTTATGCCTGGAAACACTCGTGAGAAGAAAAAGAATAGATGTTTATTTCCTGCTAGTATTCTGTTCAGTAAATAATGAGTCAAATAGCTATTCATCCAAATTTTCTCAAAGCTGCTTTATATGAGAAGGCAAGGTTTGTTAGGAAATTCCCCAAAGCAGGAGCTCTCCCCCAGTGCCTCAATTTCTGTGCATTGCCTTTGCACCCACTGGGCTGATAGACAAGGATGTCTACAAATTGTTTTAGATTTTTTTTTTCTCTGTAGCCTTTAAGAAATGTGTGAATTTTTATTCTGTTGATTGCTTTGCTCCATAATGGGCTTACTGGGATTTCTGTTTCAGGAAGATACCTGCTTAGCTAAAATAATCTTTTGCATTCAATTATATTTTAGCCCGCTTTATTTTATAGTATCTCTCTGCTTCTCACCTCCACTTTCCTTGGGGAATACTCGTCTTTCATGAGTACATGAAGAACAGGTGATGAGGAAAACAAAGTTTGAAGTAATTTTAAGAAATATTTTTTCCAAGTCAATCTGTTTTTTCCTACTGTCATGCAGTTAACAATACAAATGTATGCGTAGAGAGGAATAGTATTATAGAAATATAATAGCAACATAAAACATAATAAAAATTATTTTCAAAGATTCAGGAAATCTTGTGGATAGGAAGCTATTCTGTTTCCTCTGATATGTGTGTATGTCCTTGAATTTCACAGATCCTGAAAAACTGGTTTATCACACTTCAGTAAGTTCTTATATCCTGTTTTCCAACAGTGATAACTTAATTTTCTCATTGAAATGCTGGAAAATGCAACATTTCACAAAACAAATTATAAGGGAAACAGAAAGCAATAGAGAGGACATTTTCTTCTTTACAAAAAGGTTTATTATTGCTGTTTAAAAAAAGACATCGAAATCTGAAGATACTTTGTTTGTTTTGTTTATTTTTATATCCTGAGGGAAGGAAGGAAAGGGAGAAACAAACTTTAGTAGTTTAGTAGGCATCTCATGGAGCTCAATAGCACTGGTTAAAAACAGCAAAATGGGGCTAGAGAAAGGAAGGAACTATTCTCAAATAACATGGCTTTGTTATTATTTGATAAAACTTGGTAAAAATTTTGAAATAAGCCCTGTAGGCAACTCAATTTCCACTGTTCTTACAGTTTCTGTTATGTCTGTGGAGGATGCTAATAAAGCAGCCAAATGTGACTTGTTCATCAGAGAGAGACAGAAGATGCCTCTAGATGATATGACTGAATATAGATTCAATTTTGAAAGCTGGTGTGGGCTGCGCATTTGCCATATTCTGCCCTGAATTTTTATGAGTAAATTATGTAGGTGTATGCAGGAGACAGAGAGAAAAAACAAAGTGGTGTTTTTATTCTTTCTTAAATATGGTATGGCAGGGGCACCACCACCACCAGCAGCATCACTGGGGGGCTCAGTGTTGGGCAGTGGTGGATTCATTTTGGAGCTGGCACCAGCTCTGCCCTGCAAGAAAAAAAAAAACCCACCATGTTTCCAAGATTCATTTTTATACTTAGGAGATTTATCAAATAGATGTTATTTCACTTTGCCATGATCCATGCTTAGAAACCATTTCACCTGTTAGGGATGAGCATTTCCCTGTGTGCTGGTATTACCTGAGTTACCATGGGCTGGTTTGTTGCAATGTGATGCTCATTTACACAGCTGACCAGGTATCTTGGGGAAAACCTGTGCAGTTTAAAGCAGATCAGGATGGATTTATTAATGACACACACATAAAAAACCTCTCAGCGAAGTGTACATTCACTGAGGTTACTGATCCCTACAGTGACTGCAAAATGTAATCTATGCATTAAATAGAGGACTGTTGGGAAGAGGGGGACTGCTTCAAATTAGCTCACAAATCCTTAAAAATAAACTGTTCAAGATAATTTTCTTTAAAATGTACCATTTTCATTATTAATAATAATATATTAAGAACACATAGAAGAGAAACACTTGAGAGTTGTGTAGCCTCTAAACTGGAAAATTTTAACCACAAACCAAACAAAATTTTCAGTATGTCCATGCAGTAGAAACATGGCTGGAGTGTTTGCTTTTCAATACATGCTTTAATAATGCTGCTAACTTTTTTGTTTCAATAATGCAAAGATTTCCTAGTTGTCTTCTATTTGTCCGTGAGCATCTTTGTATACACAGGTGGGCTTTTTTCTTCCTTTCATGACAAGGCAATAGTATAAATTAGAGGCCCAGAAGTGAGTGGAGCTCAACAGCTACACTATAAAACCACAAAGCCGTGCACAAGCTGATGAGCACAGTGTTCCTTGAACAAGGGAAGATTTCAGAATGTCAACTTCCCAAAGTCTCAGGAGATCCTCACAGCCATCTCCCTGACTCTCTGCAGCTTCTTTGCCCTCTGGTCACTATCCAAACGTGTGAGCACATCTGCCTTACAGAAGTGGCTGGGTCACATCAGCCCCTCTGAAGCCTGCTGCCCTTGGGCATGTTTTGTTTAACATGGCATTACAAGGTCAGGTTGGTGTGTCTGAAGAACAGCAGCAAACCTGTTGTGTATGTTCCCAAAACTCAGGGCTACCCAGGGAATGCTGACACTGATCTATTTTGTGTTTATCTCATCAGCTGCTTTAGATACTGACACACAAACTCCAGAGGGGTCCATGGTCTTATGTTACAAGGAGTTCTTGGTGGTGTCCTTTCCACTTCCCCTTGTGTTACTCCTGTTCCCCTGCATTACAGCATCTCCATCCCTGATGCTTGTTGCCAAAGGAGCAACTGCTTATAGCTCTGCTGTAAACTATCAGTAATTCTAAAATATCCATAATTCTAAAAGGAAAAAGTGGTACCTTGAAAATAAATATTTAAAGAATCTGAAGAGCAAGTGTGACTTGAAAAAAAAAAAAAGGCAAAACAAAAGCAAAAAAAGCCCACCACAAACAAACAACAAACAGGCCCACCCCAAATATTTTCTACAGAATTGATTTAAGCAATAGAAAATGGGGTGTGAGATGTGTTTCTATTGACATAGTTGCATGTTTCCAAAATTTTTCTCATTTGAAGGTGTTGGTTAGCAAAAGGATGAAAATGTTTCTGATTTCTTTTAGAGCTACAGCAGCTAATCCAGAAGAAGCTGTGAGCATCAGAAAGTGATGTTTACCTTTTTATGTACACAAAATATTTATTAAAATATTTACTGTTGATTGATTCTAATGAAATAACATTTTTCTTCTAAGACCTGAGAAACAGTTATGCCATTTGTTTCAGTTGTTCTCAGTAATTTCTCCTTAGGAGAAGAGGAAAAATTCTAACTATTTTTCTTCAGAATTATGTTCTGATTATGAGTCTGCTTAATTCTGGCAGTTAAAAGCCACATGTTCACAGCTGCAAATACAGCTAAACATATCCTTTTAACCTGCTAGCTGTCTGTGAATGTAAATACCACTACTTACAGCTTTAATGTATCTCAAGCCCTTCAGTAATTTGTTATTGCTTACTAAATGCTTGATAGAGTTTCTAAAGTAATTAACAGAAAGGTTTGGGGTTTTGTTTTGCTTTTCTCTTCTTTTTCTTTGTTTTGAACATCTGTATAATCCCTGGAAGTCACTGCTAACCTAAGAACATGGCAACAACATGGCCATGAAAGAATAACCAGGTTTACCTCTGGCTGCAGTTTCAGTATTTAATGACTTCAGTTTGTTGCACTCCTGTGCAAAGTGCACTGGGGCCAAAACTGATACCACGTGCAGGTGAAAACCACTTGTGTATGGTGGTATTTTTAGGCTTGCTGTGTTTTTATGACTTAATTCAGTACCAGGAGATACCAGAGCTAGCAAAGTTATACAAAAACATACTATATTTAGTGTTCATTATGTTTAATACAGCAGAATATTCTTCACTGTGAAGGTGGTGAGACACTGGTTACCCATGGATGCTGTGGCTGCCCCATCCCTGGAAGTGTTCCAGGCCAGGTTGGATGGGGCTTGGAGCAACCTGGGCTGGTGGGAGGTGTCCCTGCCCATGGCAAGGGGAGGCTGGAACAAGATGATCTTTAATATCCCTTCTAACCCAACCCATTCTATAAGTATGATTCTGTGATGTAGAATTCAGATAAAGCTTTCTTTGGTTAAATACTGAACACCAAAGCACATCCATCTGACTCCTTGCATCTCATAATCACTATAAATAGATGGGAATTCGTGTTGTTCAATGAATGCTGCCATCCTTTGAACATAACAGTCTTATAAGCTCTCAAGTAACATATTTTTGAACCAAAAATATTTTAGCTGGCTCTTCCTTTGAAATATTACTAAATCTTTAAATGTATTAATTAACTGACAGTGCTTAAAAAGATACACCAATATGTTTACAGTCTTGTCCCTTGATAAGCAGAGCTTATCTTTTTGAAGGAAAAGTGTTTGGAAAAGTATTGTCAAGTAAGTGCATAATGTAAGTGTTTGGGTTTTTTTCCAGATTGAACAAGGACTTGATTTATTACCCTTGAAGAAGAAAGTTAATGTTAGCAGTAGCCTAATGCTGACATTCTCATAGACTATTTTCTGTAAAGATTTGGGATTTTTTTAACGTGTTGTTTTTGGGGTTTTTTTCTTAATGAGGATTATTTAGCTGTAAATTCATAAAATGTCTGTAGGTGTCCTTTTGAAGAGCTTGGGACCTCACAAATTATCTGAGGAGTCTGAGCTAAGCAATTTGATCTGGTTGACAGTGTCCCTGATCACTGCAGGAGGGCTGGACCAGACTACCTTTATATGTCCCTTCCAACCCAAACTATTCTATGATCATTCGTTTTCACATCACTACCTCAGCTGATAGTAGCTTTAACAAGCAATTTTTAATCAAAATGAGGCTTGTGACTTACAAAGTGGGATGCAGAAGCCCAGGCTCTAAAGAGCTGCAGGTCTGACTGCTGCCTCGGCCTCCCTGCCATGCTGCATAAAGCTTCAGCTGTTCTCCTCAGCCATCTGCAAAAGGTTCAGAAAGGAGCAAGCCATCACACAAGTCAGATGTACTCTGAGATGGGAAAAAGTGTATTTGGGGATTAGCAATTATCAGGTGTCAGGCAGCCTCGGAATGACAAGTGCCAAGTGCACTGACTCGCTCTGTGAGCAATTATGTATCAGTGGTGGTTTCAGTATCACTGCCAAGCCTGAAGTCTGAGTGACAGGAATATCAGCTGGGGCTCTTTGTGAGGGTCTGGAGGTGGTGGTGTCTGTGTGAGTGGCTTACTTATCCTAGGTGAAAGGGTTAGCATACTTCAAGATGTTTCTTCAGCCCATAACATCCGGGAGAACTTAATGTTTTTCTGTTGTTTCTTTATACTTCTATGAAGAGTGTATTGATTTAAGATGCACAACTGAAGTAGTAAGTTCCCCCCCTTAATTCCAGTCAAGTTGTCCAAGCAGAGTTCTCTATGCAGATCTCAGCAAGGACACCTGTATTACATGTAAGGCAGAGAAAACTAGTGATGTTTTTAATGAAGCAATTATTATTAGCAATGCTGGAAGGTTTAATCAGGAAGCCTGTGCTGTGAATGAGTTATACAGCCTAGGCCTGTGGATGGGTATATGGGTACTTGGGCATTTTTTCTGAATGAATTTAAGTGTGGTTAGTTTTTAGTTTGGGTACACCATGTTTGTTGGGGGGGAAGTTGTGTATTGGTTAGGTTTTAGGTTTGGTTTTTTTTTTGCTTGTTTGTTTTTTTAATAAAAACAACTTGTTGAGGAAGAGCTCTAATGTCTGAGGTTCATCAGCTCTCTGTTGTTTTTCATTACTGCTGTGTTATTCTGTAATTCCAGTGTAACCATCAAGCTCCCAAACCTGTCAGGCAGCCCAGGCTTCTGTCACAGCTGTGTGCTAGGAAAGGCAGGCAACCTGATTCCATGAAACTTGGCATTTCCATGACCCTGGGGATAAAATGTTGAGACACAAAGTAGCTGTATGTCTGCAGAGGGTAGCCAGCTACTGCACTGGCTAATCAGAGGTAGGGCTGCTCTTGCAGTTTCTCAGCTTGAATTGGTGAGAAAATTTGTAATTTTCTTGCTGGTGGGTCTGAAGGATATCAGTCTGGGATAGCAGGATATGAAGTAATTATAACTTAGATAATGGCAGCAATCATAGTATTTTATTCTGCTATTTCAGAAATTTATTTTGCATAGTGTTTTCCTCTATTGCTGCTTAAAGTGGTTGAAGTGCAGTAATTCCTGAATTTCTCTCTAAATACAGTAGCTTTTATCAGGTCACTTATTTCCTTCTTTTTCTTTGGTTTCTTTCTGTTCTTTTGGCTCTCTTTTACTTGAGACAGCTCTCATGCTTCTGATTCATCTGTGTTCTTTCTGACTGACCTCACAAAGTGCTTTTTCTTTACCTCACCTATTTCTTGTCAGTTTGAATAAGAATGTCTGAATAGTTTATATACGAATTAAGTCTAGCTCTTTGTGTTTAGGGACATTCATTACAGTTTTCAGTGCCCATGAACAGTCATAGAGGCATTTAACATTAATGCAAATTTAAATTTAGTTGACGAGGTAATAAATCACTCTCAGGGCTTTTTCCCTCTTATCTTTTTGATCTCTATTGCATTTGCTATACAGCAGACATACCTTTTATTTCCTCTTACCACTCCTACCTGATGCAGCTTTAGCAAGTATCTTTACATTTGTTTTGAAGTTAATAACCTCTTTTCTGCTCATTAAAATACTTGATCTGAGACAGGTCTTTATTATTATTGTCACTGATATGTAGAAGGTCACTTTTAAGATTTTCTGGTGGCTTTTTTTGGATCTGAAAAATAGATGGATTTGTCTCTGTGAGCACTCTAATGTTTTGCATTTAGGAGCACTCTCTAGAAAAAAAAACCACAAAACCTGCCAGCTCTTGAGGGACAAGTGACACCTGCCTGGGAGCCACTTTGTTCACTCTGAATGAAGATGTGTTTCAGATTCCCCTGTTCCCTCTACCATGGCCACTGAAGCTGAGATGTGTTAATCTTGGACCAAGAATCAACCCTTCCTTGCAGACAGTATTTTTAGATATCTCAGCACAGTGTTGCACTGATGATGATGAGGTCCTGTTCATGTGTCAGATACTACAGCTGGGAAAAAAATTCTCAAATTGCTGTACTGGCTGATAGATACCCCCACCTCTAAGTGATGCCCATCATGCAGCACCACAGTTTGTCCGTCAGGAAGGGTCTGTGAGCTGGTCTGCTGTATGTGGTCAAGGAAAGGAGCAGCTCAGCTGTATTCAAGGTCTTGCTTCTCACTTTATGCACAGGAACCCTTTCTAAACACTTGTGCAGCAGTGGCCACACTTTAACCTGCTTTATTTTTGCTGGTGCTGTTTCAGTGAACGTGTTAATCAAGTGACATTGAGCCTAATAAACCATGCCTTGGATAGCCCTTGTTTACAGAATACTTTCTACCTCATCCTAGTCTAGACCAGAGGTAGCTGTAGAAGATGGTGGATATCCCTGACAACCTCTTTAGACCTTGACCTTCTGCTGCTGGTCACTGGAATCAAACAATATTTCTAGCAGCTTCCACACAGAAGTGTTTCATTAGGGTGTCAGGCATGAAAATTGTATTGCAGCTATGTA
This sequence comes from Heliangelus exortis, assembly GCF_036169615.1. Taxonomy (NCBI): domain Eukaryota; kingdom Metazoa; phylum Chordata; class Aves; order Apodiformes; family Trochilidae; genus Heliangelus; species Heliangelus exortis. The sequence goes on from NC_092431.1 coordinate 19,392,721, forward strand.
CAAACCTTTTTAGAAGAAGTGACAGCTTTTTGATTTGTGTGTCTTTAAGAATCTAGCTGAAGCTGGTGATGATATGTGACACCAAAGAGGAGAAAAGCTTTTTCACTGTAGGAGCTTAAGAAGGAGAAGTACTCTTTGTTGCTTCCCACAATCCAAATTAAGCTTTCTGCTGGGCAATTTGAGAGGCATTTTAAAACTGCAGAAAAAGAAAGCTCTTTTTCAGAACCATTGAAATATGACTCACCCTATTTAAGAGAAATGTTCCAGCTGTACTTAGAGGTTTGTCTTAGCATCTTTGAATATGTACATGGTTGTGCTAAAAAGACTGATAAGTAGTGAGTGTAAATTCTTAAGGGAAAAATGACAACTTTGGGGAAGAGGGAGGAGAGAGAAACAAACCTTTTAGTTAGACTTTATATTGTAATGTGTGCTGTGACATTTCCAGGGCTGACTAGAAGGACAAAATAAAAATAATAAAAGATAAAGATAAAATTGTTTATGTAAAAGCTTGAGGTTTTTTAAGGTGTGAATTAGGATAGACACCATTTTAAATTATGAATCTTTCATCAACTGCTTTCTGATATTCTAGATTCTCTTCTTGCTGTGCCACTTGTTTTGTAATTAAACCACTTCATATTCATAAAGTCTTTTGCTCTTAAATTTTTGTCTCTTGGGATGACTAAAATATAGCAGAGAGTTTTCAGTCTTTTATGCTCTTTTGTATAGTTTCAAATGTCTGTGATTGATAAGGGAAAGGAAGTTAGAAATGTATTTTCCACAGTAGCAGGGAAAGGTAGACATCAAACCATAATTTTGCTTTGGGTTTTTTCTCTGGCACAGTTTAGGTATTTAAATATGAAATACTGAATACTAAAAAGTCTTTATGAAGTTTCTTTATGTTCTGTGATTAGAAGGCTTTCACATTATTTCTCTAAAACTTAGTACAGATGAAACAACATGTAATCTTTTCTGTCAGTGTTTCTTAGTGAAATAAAATCTAAGCAATGCAGGCTGGAAAAAGAAGGCTGAAACCTATTCAAGAAGTAGAAACATGGCTGTACTTTAAAACTCAGTTTCTTTATGCTTAAAAGGCTGTGAAACCACAAACTGAACGTCTTGTGAAGTGAAAATATTTTTGTTCTTTAATTCACAAGATGAATGAAAGTAAAACAGCAGATGTTAAAATTTTCAGATACTTAAGACATCAAAGTTTTCTTCCTGTAACATATATGGCAGATATTTAAATAGATATCTCATTTTAAAGTCAGCAGGGGATAACTGAGAAGGATATTGCCAAGGAAGAAATAAGAAATTTGCCTAGTGCAGTCCAGTCAATATATTATTGTATGCCAACAGAGAAAGAGCAAGATTGGTATCTCAGCTTTTCAGCAGCAGTTTCTAGTCAATACCTAAATCAAAACTGTTTCATTTGTTGCTCCAGAATAAATATAATTTAGCTAAATAACTGGTTTATTCCTGAAAAAAAAAAAGACATCATAGAATCACAGAATGGCTTGGGTTAGAAGGGACCTTAAAGATCATCTTGTTCCAACCTCCCCTTGCCGTGGGCAGGGACACCTCCCACTAGATCAGGTTGCTCCAAGCCCCATCCAACCTGGCTTTGAACACTGTCAGGGAGGGGGCAGCCACAACTTCCTTGGTCAACCTGTTCCATCGCCTCACTGCCCTCAATTAAATTTCTTCATAATATCTAACCTAAATCTCCCCTCCTCACGTTTTAAACCATTTCCCCTTGTCCTCTGACTATACACCCATGTAAAAACCTCTACCCCAGGTTTCTTGTAGGGCCACTTCAGGTACTGGGAGGTTGCTATCCTTGATCCCTCCATATCCTTACCAGAGGATTAAGGTTGTGACATTGTGAGTAGAAATCTCTTTCTCCCTCAGACAATATTAGCTTCCAGTTTGTATTATTTTGTATTAGCTTCCCCAGTTTGTATTATTACTTATGCCTAGACCAACAGTTTTTAAAATAAATAAATAAAATCATCTAAGAGATCCAGTCTTGTTTGAAACAGGTCAAGCAGGAGAGTATCTGCCCTGTCCCCTGGTATTTTTTTCCATAAGGTTAATCACCTATGTGTTTAAAGTTTGCTGTGCACCAGAGTCCAGCTTATCGAAAGAGCGCAGATCTCAGCCGCTTGTATTTTCTTTGTTGTCCCTTAATGTATTTTTTCCTAAGTTGTATTTTTAAAGAGAGGGCCAGAAGGGCAGAAACAAACACACATTTATTTCTGCCTTAGAACATACCACTTGATCTTTTATTTTCTTTCAGTGCTGTATAGAGCCAGTTAAAGCTCTTCCCTGTTAGAAGTGTGTCCCATTGATCTTTTGGAGCAGCGCTAGTCTGGACCTTCAGTTCTCAGCCTGAGTTTGGCACCATGCTGATAGCTTCTGTGCTGTGTAATGGATTTGTCACAGCAGTATTTATAAAGAATCCTTTCTTGAAAATAAAGAGACATCTTCACCCTGCCTTGCCTCCCCAAAGGGGGAGGTAAGGTTAAAAAAAAAAAAAAAAAAAAAAAAAAAAAAAAGACTGAAAAAGACAGTGGCAAACTCTATAGGAAGAGGAGAAGTAGGAAATTAAGTGGGAAGAAAATTTGTTAAATCTGGTGCTTATGTAAAAGCAACAACTTCACTAAATGACAATATAGGACAAGTGGGGGAGGAACCTGGCAATTCATGTTATCATTCAAAATTAAAAAGAATGTGAGCAAAAAGATAGATCCCATCTATTCAAATGCCTAATAAACCTTTAAAAGAAAAGGTTCTGAAGACTACAGGGCTTACAGGCTTGTTATCACCCATGTTTTACAGTGACTGGATTATTGAGTATGGGGATATGTGTATGTTGATAAATTAATACTGCATTTTAAGAAGTCACATCATCACAGAGGAATTTCTGCATCAATGCCTGGTTTCTAGCTTTTTATGTAAGAATATATATATATAACCCATTTCCTTTACACTGTCACTCATCTTGGAAGCACATTGATAATTATAATTGTAAATAAGCATTATATAATTATAAGATAAATCAGCATAAAAAAATTAAAATTAGTTTTCCTGTGAATGCTTTCATTTCTGCTCTATTATAAATGATGGATTAATTTCCATTCACACCTTTTAAATACCTATAAGCAAAAGTGATGATTTCATTGCTTAAAATCCTAACTTCCTGCAGCAATTTATTTCTTGTTATTATTTAACTGCTGGTACAGCATGAATTGTGGTGTGTTATTACTAAACTTTCTTTCAAGAGGAAAAGAAAAAAAATTCTTTAGTCTGTATTTTTTTTCCCCTAGATGCATTAAAAAAGATTGATACTAACTAGAGATTAAAGCATGCTATTAGATTCTGAAGTCCTCACCTCTTGGTAATGAAAGATTTCAAGTCAAGTAACACTACAGCAGCTCAGTTAGGCTAAATTGAATATAACAAAACCTGGATTTAATATTGATTTAATCTTTGCTCAGAGAGCCTTTTGTGTTCAGCTTTGCTCCTCACAAAACTGGCCCTGCAGAGTGCCACAGGCAAGCATATTTATCTCAGAAAGAACACATTTGGGGTGTTGCATACAGAAGGGCAAAGGAAGAACTGGGAGGGTCTTAAGGTGACTACTCTTCTTTGAGCTGTGGTCAGGCAAAGGACTTGGAGGAAGGTGAACAGGATATTTCTGTGATGTAAATGTTCCTGTAGGCCTACACATATCTGCTGGGGGTACTACCACTTCTGTCATTGTGATTTGAGCAGACATTCACACCAGCCTTGCTTATCAGGACTACTACTCAAAGGTCTGCACCTCTGTGAGCAATTCACATTGGGTTTTCAGCCCTAAAAACACTTGGTAATGCAGGGAGTCACAGAAAGATGTGTTCTTATTTTGTTAGTTTTAAGTAAGGGTCTTGAGGTTTAACAGCACAATTTTTGAAGGACTTTTATAGTCTTCCTTGCATCCTCATGCAGGATATATTTTTAGTCCTCTGGAGAGAGATATTTCCCGAGACAACCTTCATCAAAGAAGGGACTGATCTTCCCAGTAACTGCCACTACTGGGATTTCCAAAATGGGGAAAAATCCAATATAAGAAGTATTGCAATTGTATTAAGATGCCTTTGAGCATCTTGGTACCTTGTTCTGAACTACCATCATTCCAGTACTTCAAAGGTACATTGTATTTTTCAACTATTCACTCCCTGGTAAGGTATTTTCTACATTAAGGAAGACTTTTTTTTTTTCTTCTTAGATACTTCCTCTTGCAAGCAATCCAAAATGCTGAATGCTACTGAGCACCTCAACACAGAAGTTCTACCTCCTCCAGTAGAAGTGATCCAGGCAATGATGAAGGTATGAAAAAGTTAATGCATTCTTATTTCTGATAGTTTTATCATTTTGCATGAATGATCATAAAATATGTTCTTATGGACTTATATGTTCTTATGGAACTATAAATACATGTGTGTATACTTTCTTGACTGCAATCAAGCTTATTTAAAATATTAGCTTTCATAATTTTACTTCAAACCTGTTTGGTGAAACAGTAACTGATTCCAAAGTTACAGTATTGATAGATGCTGTATTTACAGAAAATTGTTTTTACTGCATTATGAAAAAATCTGTAAACAGCATTTGATTTGTAATCCTGTACTTCAGAATACTTCTGTTCTAATGGTTGTATGTGGTATCTCATCATTTAAACAGTGAGCACTGAATTATATATAATTACCAGGGGTGTGGAAACCAGCACATCTAAGGTGCAGAAACCAGTTTTGTTTAAAACATGAAATCTTGCTTCATCTGGAAACTTTTTTGTTCATTTATTTCCCAATCTCAGTCTTTCTTTTTTCTTTTTTCTTTTTTCTTTTTTCTTCTTTTTTCTTTTTTCTTTTTTCTTTTTTCTTCTTTTTTCTTTTTTCTTCTTTTTCTTTTTTCTTTTTTCTTTTTTCTTCTTTCTTCTTTCTTCTTTCTTCTTTCTTCTTTCTTCTTTCTTCTTTCTTCTTTCTTCTTTCTTCTTTTTTCTTTTTTCTTTTTTCTTTTTTCTTTTTTCTTTTTTCTTTTTTCTTTTTTCTTTTTTCTTTTTTCTTTTTTCTTTTTTCTTTTTTCTTTTTTCTTTTTTCTTTTTTCTTTTTTCTTTTTTCTTTTTTCTTTTTTTTCCTTTTCTTTTCTCCCTTTGATTTTATCCAAAACCTTAAAGGGAGGTATCTACATTGTAGTTCCTAATAACTAGAGCTACAAAAGTGTTACAAGCAACAGGTAAGCTGGCTAGGGTGGAGTACAAACACCTTGATTGTACAAATGAACCTGGCCTGGAAAGAGATAAGAACTAATGGCTGGGTGGGGACTACACCTTCTGCTGCAAGTAGGGGAGACCCCTCCAGGCAAGCCTGTCTTCAATGGCTCTGATGCTAACAGACCTGGCTCCTGTAGCAGCTGACTGAGAGCCCCCTTTGGAACAAAGAACTTGGGGATATCTAAAGGGGTCCATTTTGTGGCTGTCCAGTCGTGGTTGTGCTCCCACCACCATCTGGCACTGGGCCTGGCCCAGGTCTGTAACGCCATTTTGAAGAAAACTCGCTATACAGCTGCACCTCTGGTGGTGGCCCTGACTCTCTCACTATTTTCCACTTTCTTATCTTTTCTCTCCCATTTCTTTCTCTTTTCTTGTATCTTCTTGTACTACTTTTGCCTGGCAACATATCCCCCATACTTTTACGGGGTTCTATCATTTTGTTTGTGCCAATTGTCAAAACTTTATGCTTGCACCCAACCCTTGAGGGTTGGACTTTATTCATGTGGATCAAAACAAAACAGATAATTTGATGTTACTCCAGACCCTAGCAGTTGGGTTAATGGTTGAACTTGATGGTCTTAAATGTCTTTTCCAATCAAAACAGTTCTGTGATTTTGTGAAAACAGCACTTACAAAGGAGAGGACTAGAAGCCAGAAAGGCAGAGTAGGTAGGAGGCTACAGAAGGTGCTGTGAAGACTCAGGACATAGCTGAGAAATTTTGCACATTAGTGCACAGGTTATCATTAAAGAACATACAGATTGTCAAATCCTACCAAAGCTTAACAGATTCAAATGGAGTATATTTAGTATCAAAATGTTACAAATAGAGGATGCCTGAAATAGTAACAGAACCAGCAGAGTAGCTAGTGATAATTTTTTTTCACCTCTCTTTATTTCACCTTATTGTAAAATTCTTGTCATTTTCTGGAGGGAAATAAAACAGTACAGTGTTTTCAAATAACAAGATATGCCATTGGTGCACGGTGGACACAAGAAGATTATTTTAGTATACCAAAAATAATCTTGGTCCTTTAGGAGGAATAAGGGCTCTATTCCCAGTACGTGCGCTGTGAGCTGCCCGGCCCCTCAGTACTTCCCTCAGTCGCCTGCGCTCTGAGGTAATTTTGTTAACGATCGGTGTTAATGAACAACCGCGGCATTCTGACAGAACCACAGACGTGACCTGCGCCTGGAGGCGCGGCGGGAGAGCTAAAGGCGGCGGAACCGACACCAGGGCGGACCCGGCGGGGCTCGGGGGTTTCTTCAGGCGGGTTCTTCGGACCCTTAGGCTCTCGCCAGAGGCTGGCGGGGCGTCCTCCCCCGGACTGGGGCTACCGGGGGGCCCTGGGGGTGTGAGGAGGGCGAGTGCCTGGGCTGGGGGCAGAGCTGTGGGAGGAACGGGAGAGACGAAGGAACATCATGGAGGCTGAGGAAGAGAGAGCAGGGGAGCCGAACTCTGCTATCCTGAGAGTGGAACAGAAACAGCCATCACAAAATACCCAAGGTCATGGGGATCCCCCTCCCCAGCTGGCAGATGGCAGGAGCTCAGGGGAAAGGAGGGAATGGCAGCAAAAGTATGCTCAAGGGGGCAGGCGAACAAACCCCCCCCCCGCCCACCCGCCACCTCAGTACCTCAGGTATGAGGTGCTGGATGTGGAAGGACAGTCTGGTTATGGGTGATGGTCCAACTACACCTGATGTGTTGCAGTGTCAGAAAGGCCTACAGCCCTGTATCATGATCACCTCCACAAGTCAAAAAAGATGGGTTTTTGTAGGTGGCCCCCTTACGAGGGGAACAGAGGGTGCAAAATGGCGGACTCCCCTCGGAGAAGCCTGCTGGCTCCCTGTGGAGCCATCACCAGGAGTCTTCCTCACCTCATGCAGTCCTTGGAGTAGTGCTCATTATTGCTCTTCCACACAGATGCCAATGAAGCTGCTACACTTAGTCCAAAGAAATGAGACTTTAGGGTCTTGAGACAGTCAGCAAGGGGTTCCAGGGTTTGTTTTTTCTTCTCACCTTCTTCTCATATTGCGGGCAGCAATATTGTAAGAAACGGATGGACTCAGTATATGAATACATGGCTCCATATCCGCTGTGGCTGCCGTAATTTTGTGGTTTTCAATAATGGGGTGCTCTTTGCTGGCACAAATGGGATTCACCTTTCTAAGAGGGGGAAAAGGGTTGTTCCTCATGAGCCTTGGAGGTCTGAGTGACAGATTGTTCAACTAGACTTGAAGGGGGAAGAATATGTCAAGCTTACCCGTGACAAGCCATAGGACAAGGTGCCAAGGTTGGAGGGATAGTGAACTATCAATGGACCTCAGCCTGTTTCCCTGAGGTTTGTTGGGTTGGATGGAATGAAGCCAAGACTGGAGTGCAACTGTTTATGGCTACAGGCTGTTCAGAAGGGACAGATGTGGAAAGCATGGTGGAGGATTCTCCTTCTAAGTCAATAAATGGATAAATTCTAAGGAGCTGGCCCTGAAGAATAGCTGCGAGGAGGTTAAAAGATTACAGGTAAGAGTTTAGAGACTATTTCAGCAAAGGAAGCCATGATCAGTGGTGTGGTTGACCTGCCTGAGAGATGGGATGCTGTTCAGAGGGAGCTGGACAAGCTCAAGAAGTGGGCCCGTATAAACATCATTACTTTTTTCATAGGGCCTGTAGTGATGAAACAAGGGGTAGTGGTGCTAAACTAAAGGGGGTAGATTTAGATTGGATACAAAGAATAATGTTTTTACAACAAGGGTGTAAAAACATGAATGGATTTTCCAGAGAGGTGGTAAAAAGTAAGGCAGATGGGATGGGGTTTGAGGAACTTGATGTAGTTGAAGATGTCTGTGCTCAACGCAAGGGGGATTTGACGAGATAACCTTTGAAGGTCCCTTCCAACTCAAACTATTCTATGATTCTGTGATCTTTTTTAGTATATTTCTGGAATATTTAGCAGGCAGAGGAGCAAGGAACAAGGAACAATGGGCTTAATTAGAAACTGGAGTGTTTTTAGTGGCAGTTACCCTCTGCTTTGCAGCAGGAGTTAATGCCAGATACAAGACACATTTTCCCCATGAGGGCAGCTCAGCAGTACAGCAGCCTGCCCAGAGAAGCTGTGCAGTTCTGGGCATTTTTCAAGACTGACCTGAATCATGGACTGGCCTCTGAGCTGGTCTGCTGCAAGACCCGTTGTTCCTGGGGTCCCTTTCCACCTGAATTATCCCATGGTCCTCTGAAGACTCTGTTCATGAGCAGGTTTTGAGGGCTGTTCATAAAACAAGAAGTCAATGAAAAAGTACAAAATAATTAAAGGATTGTAAACTTTTTTGTTTAATAGAGATAAAAATTATTACGTATTTTAAATCTGTGTAATTTAAATGGTATTTTGATCAGAGTATGCCTGTTCTTATTATATGGGAGGGGAGACTTTGAAAATAAGCTCTTCAGTCCAACAGAAAAATATGAAATTGGTGGGTGGCAACAGATGATAGGAGTACCGAAATCAGGTATTAAATGCTCTTAGAAGCAAAATAAAATTAAAATGAGGTAATTTCACTGGAAAGCTAACCAAGTGTTTTGGTTGATTTGCCATCACTGGTAATTTTAAAAATCGGGTTCAGATGCTATTTCTAAATGAGGTATTCTGATTCAAATGGAACCAAATTGGAACAGTCATGGGACCTGTGTTATGCAAGAAGATGAATTAGATGGGTACACAGAGTACCTCCTGTCCTCTAATTTATGGAAATGGAAAGTAATTCAGTCCAACCTGACAGTGATGCCAACCAACACAGCAGTTTCTTTGGCTTGGAATAATTTTGAAAAATCGGATCACTCTCTTCCTCTAAGAAGCAAGGTTATTTAAGGAATTGGGATCCAGTTATATTGAGTTTTCATGCTAAAATGCATAGAGTTGCACTGCACCCACGATAGACAATGAATATGTACAAAAAAGGAGGGGAAAAAAAACCCCATATCTCTCTAGTTCAAGAGAGAGTGGGAGCTAAAAAAAAAAAAAAATCAAATAATTGAAGGGCACTTAAATTCCTTTCCTTCCTCAATCTAGGCTACATTGTTTTCTATCCTTGGAGCCATTAGTGATCACAATCAATACTAAGCTGATGGTTTCAGAACTTTAATGTGTTCTCAAAGAAAAATAATTACAATTTAATTTATCTGGAAATACCAGAGCATATTGAATTTTTCAGTAAGTTGTAGACATGCTTTTGTCAGAGCATTTTGCTTGAAAACAGAGTGATATGGTTTATGTCAACTCCAAGAAGTGTTTTGACCAGTAATCTGAATAATTGAAATCGAATTTCATTATAAATCCTAAATTATTTGGTTTAAATCCAGAAGCACTACAACGAGCTGCTTCAAAATTTCTACAATACATTTATAAATGTGTAACTGCATCATCTGACAGTCTCAGAAAATTACTAAATTGTGCAAAGCTATGATGCACAGACTTACATTCAGGTCCCAGTTAATAGCTTGTAGTAACCTGAAAAAAGGGTGTACGTGTCAGCCCAGTACTATATAAGCATAGTGGCAACCTTTACTTGTTCAGCTACAGGTCTGTGCTAAAATGGCTGTACTGATTCTGGATTAGACATCAAGTGGTGCCAGCTTGGGTTCATGCAACTGTGCCTTTGCACATATTTGCATGACCTCTTCAATGATTAAAAAATCAAAAAAACCCACCACCAATCCCAAATATTTTTTTCATGAAGCACTCGAAGCTTAGACACCCATATTTGGAAATTTTTGCAACCTGAAGAAAAAATTTGTTTCTAAGAATTTTTGAGAAATTCATATGCTTTCTTCAAAATACAGATAAGAGTCCAAAATTGGTCAGCAGGTGAGAAACATGGCTTCCAGTGCCTGTTTCCTTTTGCATCTTTGTGTCTTTTTTTATCCATTTTACAGCTACTACATTCATGTCTGAAACTACCACCTAGGGGCTCCTAAAAAGACTTAATCTTGCAAATTTGGAAGAATGAAAGACGTAGGTGCAGGTCAGGAGGAAACAAGGGCAGGGTGCTGTTGCCTTGCCCCATTGAAAGCCATTGGCACAGCTTTTGCTGTGTGTGTTCAGTATTACTCCTTTTCTGGCTATGGAGCCATCAGATACAAGCTTTGAGTAATTGCATAGATGTTAAACAAGCAGGTTAGGGGTGACCAGGTTAATTATTTATCCTATATCCCTCTGGAAGAGGGGAAAAAAGCATAAACAACTTTTATAAACAACTAAATGAGGCTACTTGTACATAAATTGGTACAGCCTCTGGCATGGATAGGGCTGAGTGGGGTATAGTGTCACTTGGAGATGAAAAGCTGTAACAGTGGAAAAAAATTCCATTAATCTCATTATCATGAATATAGCACTAGAGCAGCACTTAACAACACATATTTTCTGATGGGAAAATGAACATTTTTTCTCATCTGTTTTTAAGTCAGTCCTTTTTTTTTATTCCCCAACTAGTTAGAAAAGTGAGTTCACACACATTGCATACACACACACACACATATCCCCAAAGGGGAAAAATTAGGATATTCTATTCAAACCAGGCATAATGCTACAGCTGCCTTTCAGCCTTTGTACAATGGATTTCATTCTGCACATGAAATCAGAGTAAACTGTAGCCTAAGCATACCTATTAGAACTTAAATTACAGTAGAGGTGAAAGCATTCAGATGTCTTTATTTCAATATTTTAAAAAGGCATCTTCTGCTTCAATTGTGCTGAAATTTGGTGCTGCCATGGGGGAGCCAGGTAGATTTATGTTCCAGTGTTTTGGTTAAATAAGCAGGAAGCTCCTGATAAGCAAAGTAACAAAATATCCTTCCCCTGATTTATTTATTTACTTACTTGTTTTTTTTCCCCTGGGTGACAGGGGAGCTACACCTTGAGAGCAGGGCAGAGTTTGTGCGGCTGGGAACCAGCAGCTGATTTAGCATGGCCAAAAATCTGAGCCTGCCTCAGATGATTTCCTGTGTGGAGGCTTAGCAAATTCCCACCTGATACCTCCTGCCTTCAGGAGGAGTCAACACTGAAAACAGCTTTCTGAAAAAGGATAAGTAGTCTCAGTAGGTGTGAGCCTAGCCTAAAACCATATGGGCAGACAGGGAAGCCAAGGAGCTTTGTAGCCTGCTGGTTTTTGCATGGTGTGAGTGACTCAAAAGGATGTGCAACAGCTGTTGAGCCTCATCCTTCTGTCTCTCCTCACCAGCCACCATCAGATTGCATCCAAATACTGACAGGAATCCTGAAAGGGAAAAGGGATAACAAGCATCTGCCTGAGGCCCAGGTTTTGAGTCTGGTGCAATGTTATCTGATCACATGATAAACTCAGAAGGCACTCTGCTTTAGCAAGAAAAGCAAGCCGTGTGTTTACCTGTGAAGACATTTGGAAGAATTGGAGAAGGATTTAGAGGGAAGTAGCAGGGGAAAAGTAGTTTGAATTGCTAAAAAGGAGGAAGGTTGGGGAGGACTGAGTGGTAGGGAAGAGAGCAGGGAAAAGAAGCTGCTGAGCAGAACAAGCAGCAGACAAAGTTAAAAGTCCCATCCTTTCCCATGTTTGCTCTGGTATAAATGTGGTCTCTTCCTCTGGCATGCTTATGCCTGCCTTTGCTGTTGTTTGGTATGAGCTGCAAATATGATAGCATCACAGCCTTTTTCAAGAGGAGAACCTCTCTTCCCAGGCCCTCAGTGTGGAGTTACAGGTGAGGCTTGTCAGGGTCCCTAATCACTGTTTTCCTTGGGCATATCTTCTGAGAAATCTCTGCAACTTGTATTCAGTCCTAGCTTGCTAGTTTTAGTGAATAGCTTCTGGATTTCTTGTATCAGAATTGGTATCTGCAGAAAATCTTGCCTGCCCGTTGAAACTGCATCAGAGCAGATTTCAGTTCTTCAAAGATGGATGTCTCAGTTCATTTCTTTCAAAATAAACTCTTGTGTTACAGAGCTTAGAGCTTTAAATGTAGCAGAAGCTTTATTCAAAGTTCCTATATGTAATGTCATGCTAGGGAAACAAAAAAGGCTTAAAACTGCTCCTTGAATGACTGATTGCTGATGACCCCAGCTGAAATAAAATAATCAATAAGTATACATACTAATTTTGCAATTTAATATACTCTTATATTCACACTCAGTTTTCAACATGCAGTTCATTAAAGGAGAAAAGTCTAAAGTCGTACTTAGTATGACCTATTGTTGGTGACAACAATGAAATTAAAATCTTCAGTAGGTGTACTGTACAGTTTGGAGATTAATAATTGCTCAGTACTCATTCTGTAAAGTAGTGGATAAAAACAAACATTTTTTTTTTTTTTTTTTTTTTTTTTTTTTTTTTACTGCTTGTTTACAGGGGCCTTTCTGTACACCCACTCTGAACACAGGCAAATAATACCTGGTATTTGCAGTGTTGTTAGGCAGGTAGGCATATAAAATGGAGTACCAGAGCATGAGTCATTTTTAACCATGAATAAATTTGGCTCCTAGAATTGCATTTGCTAGATTATAAGCTGTTTTCCTTTAAAAGTAAGGTTGATTTTATTTGATACATTTGTGATTTTGCACCTAAGCGTGTATAAGTAGGTCTGTTCTGGAAACTCCAAGAAAAAAACCAAAACCTTTCTATTGACAAAGTGTGTGAAAGTATCTTAGAATGAAGTCCTGCAGAGACCTAACCTATCCAGGCTCCTTTTGGTGTAGTGCAAGGAAACACAGCATGCACACAGAGAAGTAGGATCCCACTGTGAGCTTATAGGATTCTGAAAATACACGAGCCCTTACCTCTGAAATTTACACTGGTGGAACATAGAGAAGCAGAGGCTGATTCTCAGTGAGAATATGGAAGTTACTTTTCATAATTGCTGTCTTTTATTAATGCAGTTTTATTGTCTGTGAAACAGGAAGGCTTACCTAATGATCTTACTTTTTCTGAGATCTTAACCTCTAATGAAAGGTACTCAGCCACAAACATTTTTTAAGTACTAATATTTTTTTCTTATGTTACTGCTGCAATGATTTGTTGTTAATACTGTGTCACCTCCAAGGAAATTACTGTTCTGGAATTCTATATTTCACAAATCCACAACTTGGTATTCCCAAAGAAAGTGGTAAAAGGCAGAAGTAAAAACCCTTGACAAGTTAAGGTGTGTTTGTATTAGCAAAAAAATGTGAGATGAATCTCACTAGTCCTATGGATCACGAGTAGGAAAAATAAGCTTTAGAAAAATACTGCAGTTTTTTTTAAAATGCCTTACTTTTTTTCCTTTTTATTTCTTCTTTTAAATCACATACTTATATAAAGGCAAAAAGTAGGAAACTGACCTTTTCAGAGTTCTTGTCATACTGTGAAACTGTATGGTACCCACCAGTTTTAGTGCTAATTTTCTTGTAAGAGTTATCAAATATTCTTAAAGTAATTTTTGTATGTGAGGAAAGACAGGTAAAAGGTCTTTGCCCCTGCAATACACACCACTCATTTTATCATCTGTAACCCAGATTTCTCACTTGACAGCTTTTTTGGCTTGCTTACTAGCATTTACTGTGCAATATGGATACAAAATCATAGCACCACCTACTAACAAATTTTGTTCGTATTTGTCTTTTTTTTCCCCTGGTTTTAGTTTTGTTCTGTGGCCTGAAATATTTTATGTTGCAGATAATTCAAATATGCTATGACATTTCAGAAAAGAAGTTAAGCAGAAATGCATATTTAACAATAAGGAGAAAAAATAGTGATTATCACATCTAAACCACCACACCTACAGCAGGCAGAAGTAATTGAGGGAAGAACTGCCTCAGAATCAGTTACTGGGCTGAATGTAAAGGTTTCTTTTCAACCTGTCCAGAGCAGAAAATCTGCCATGCAGGGAAGCTGTTGTTGCAATGATAGCATAAATACATTATGAAGAATACATGGGCAAATTTCACAAGCAGAATTGTATTGATATCTCTTGATCATATGTCTTTGAGATGAAACATCAGGGAAGTTTCCTTTTTTGAGCACTGTTTCCTGAGAAGTCAGCGACACCATGTCCTAAAACATTTCTTTCAGCTGTTAATCTAAAAAGGGTATGAAACAATTTAAATGCAATTCTGTGAGAACAAAATACACCCATGGTAAGAAATTGTAAGTCAAATTTCATTCTGCTGTGTTTTAAAATAGCTGAATTATAAACCACTCAAAAAAAACAGACTGATGATGGAAATGGGTGCAGAATTTTAAGTGTAATGATGCTTCCAGATTGATGCTGAGTTGTTGCTGTTGTGGCAGAGAATATACTCAAGCTTTTGTTCAGCAGAATAATATTTGCCTGAAATCTGCAAGGGGTTTTGTGAGACCCACAGATGTGTCAGCCACAACATTCTAGAGCAGAGGTATGATTAAATCTGTTGACCTTTGTGAGTGAGGGGCTCTGAGTTGGCCAATAATTGTGTGCCCACAGACCGACCCCCAGAACCTCAGTTCAGTACTACTTAAAGCTTTTGTAAAGTGTCTGCTTAAGCAGGGGAATGATCAAAGTCTTCCTAAAATATGTGTGCTTTTCACAGATCAAATTTCAGCTCTTATTTTGGATCTGCAAAGTTTTAAGTGTGATTTAAACCCATAAATAACCACAGGAGGTTTTTACCATTGATTCGAGTGGTCTTCAGATAAGACTCTGTGTGCATCAACAAACTCCATGCAGCATGTAAAATTCATTTTAGCTTAAAGTTTATGCATAATTTAAACTGAAAAACACCCTGGTAACTGTCTGGCTGTTTATTTTTATCTTCTGTTCCCCTCACCCTCTCTGTGGTCTATGCTTGTTTTTCACATTTTTTCAAGTGGTTTTCTTTCATCTTCAGTGTATAATACTGTTGCATTTTTGTTGTTGCTGCTGGTTTTAACATCCTTCTTAATCAATTTTCCTCCTCCTCTTCTCTTAAATAGTTTTTTTCTTCTTTTTACTATCAAACTCATTTTGGTCCATATCTTCTGTTAAACAGTTCCTCCTTACTTGTCTGTCTCACCCAGCATGACTGCTCTCCCTTACCTTTGCATCTCACATGTCACCAGTTTTCCACACATCTGCAGCTCTAGTTCCCTATCATCTTCTCATGAAAGTCCTGTTCATCCTCTCCTAAATACCTACTGCCAATATTCCCTTGCTTTTTCACATTTATCTCAGCTGTTCCTTCAATTGTCTTGGAAAAAAAAAATCTACTGTGCTTGCAAAAATCTTGAAGTTTGTAATTCTCTCCCATCAAAATATTAGTTTAGTCCCTTCTAAAGTCCACCCCACCAATTCCTCCTCCTTTTGAACACACTTGCCCCATCTTCCTTTATTCAAATACACCATATAACCCTGTTTAGAGAGCCAATGGCCATTGATAATCTGCAATATAGAAGTTTAAATTATAAAAAAAGATATTTTTTATCAGAATATACATAATCTAATATTTAATTCCCCAGTTGCATTCATGCAAACATTACACAGAGCTTAATAAGAATCAGGATGCTGCTCTGAAAGAATCTCCAGTAGTTCAAGATCTTTTATTGAAATGCAGAGGATTTATATGGAGTGTAAAATCTGTTGAAGTTTTCAGGAGAAAATATGTAGTTATTTAAAATATGGGGGTTTTCTCTAGTTTTGTAACCACCCTGGAAGGATGCAACTTCTTTAAAATGATGAGCCCATGGTTATGAGAGTCCAGTGGGCCTTTGAGAATGAACTTCTGTGGCATACAGTTCTGATGTTTGAAAAGCATAATAAACAATGAAAAAAAATCAATTAAATAACTAGCATGAACTCAGGAAGTACTGGGCCAGTCAGAGATAAATAATACAAATGTCTATATATATAGGTTTGTCTAGAAGGATCCTTAAAAAAAATATAATGCAGTACTCTGCATGCTAGGTAATCATTAACAGCTTCATAATACTTATGAAAGTCAGTAGTAATCACAGAAAAAGTTTTACCAGTTTCAAACCTGTGTTTTCTGAAGTGAGTTTATATATATGTTATTACATATAATACCCAGAAACACCCAGTGATGCTGCAAAGCTCCCAAATGTCAGCACTTTCAAAATAATTTGGTTAGCATATTTGAGCAGACTTGATTAGGGACTGAAGCCCAGTTTCTCCAAGGTGATTAAGTACGTAAGTCCCACTGAAATCAATTTACCTATAGATGTATTTAAAGTGGCTACGGAGATATATTTTGATATAAAATTCATTTTATATGTTTGCTTACACTGTGGCAAATATAGCATAAACTATTTGAAGTTTATTTACATATGTGATGTCATCATAAAAAAAAAAAGCAAGCTAGTTAAGGAGATATGTAATTTTTATGGCAAATTTATGATGTTTTATTAAATGATCTTTAAAAATTAACTTATATGGGATGCATATATTAGCATAACAATAATTATAGTTTCTCGGGGCTTTCCAAAACTTGTAATTATTATCTGAAACAGCAGTCTTAGAACTGTGGGATAATTTAGCTGAGAAATAATCAAATCAGTTTAAAAAACTTTTAAACACCATTCTTTTTAGAATTATTCCTGATTCCCTAAACCATTCTGTTAATTTGTGCTTTCCTAAGTATACTTGCTAAAAAGGGCTTTAACATTTACTGGTGAATTTCGACAGAAACAGCCCATTCAGTATCCCTGTGTTACAAGTTTCCTCTACTCTCTGTCATGGCAATCAACACCTTCTATATTGAACAGCTCATAGAAAAAAGCAAATTAAAAGTGAAGAGACTGTGTGTGAACTGCAGCACAAATAATGAACTTTCCTTTTTTTCTCTCTTCATACTTCAGCCATAGAAGCAGCATCCAGATCATTTGTTCAGTGCTCCATCCTGCTTTTAACTCTTTGTAGAAAGAAAACAAAAGCAAAACCTCCCTCCACTGCAGGAGTTAAAATAATTGTGTCTGCTTAGTTTTCCATCTGTTAAGGCTGAATTTATTTGTACAAGGACCTTTTCTGTGATACCAAGGCATTAACTTTCCTTAAATGTCTTTGGGGAGGGATTCCCAAACTCTGGTGGAAAAGTGTAACCATGAGGTGACTTCCTCCATGTGCTCCAGGAGGTTTTTGAAGCAGGGTTTCCCTTTAAAAACAAAATCAAAAGAAGAAACCCAAACACATGGACTCTTTCCATGTGTAATACGTGTATCCAAGAGAAGTTCCCAATAGGAAACATCCACACTGGGATGTGTGCTGTTCAGCATATACATAAACCATATAGAAATTGACTAAGGAGTAGGATGACAATGTTTTTTTCTGATGATAACCAAGGCAGTAAAGGCAGGAACCAGATATCAAGATTTGCAGGACCTGGTGAAGGAATCTGACCTGGCAACAAAATGGCAGATGGAATTAATGTCTCTGTAAGTATTAAATAATGTGTGTGGGAGAGGTAACAGTAACTCCCCTGAGAAAACAGTGAGCTTTGGGGCAAGTGTGATCCCCTGGGAGCAGTGTCAGGACAAGGGATGTGATGTATGTGGCAGTGTACTGTGCATGGTTACATCCATGAACCTCCAAAGTGTAGTCTTTAAGGGGTGACTGATTTTAAATTGTTGGGTTTTTTTGGTGCAGCACCAAATAACCCCATGTAATTATCTTGTATGTGTAAAACCAGTTTTATTATTTTTGTGTTTGTATTGTCTGAAAAGCGTTAGCTTTTCAGCCTGCCAGGTTTCTGCTACAATTACTTGAGGCTGGTGATTTCTATATGGAAAACATCAGTAATCATTCAAAAAGGTAAACCAAAACAAACTGCTAAGTAGAATTAAAAAAAAACATTCTTGAAAGCAGCACTTTTATAACTGTTAGTGTATTTAATGAACTGAAACAAAGAGAAATAAAAAATAACATAAAAAAAAGCATTACATGAAAAAAGATACTTGAATCGTGACCACAAAATACATATTATGGAGATTAATGTCTTGTAACTTCTTGATAGCTCTTATAAAATATTTAAAAACATTGACTACATATATGAGTTGAAAAGCTGTATAGTCTTTTTTGAAGTTTAATATTCTGTAGTAAAAGATCTTCAGTTTGCTGGTTGCTTGGGAACTTACATCAATATAAGAACTTTGCTCAAGAGCAAAGGAGGATCCTGGGTATATTTATACTGTTATTCTTACCAACAAAAAAACCACAAAGAAAATAAACTTCAGTGCACGTATTTAACTGTGAATTTAGATATGTTAAGAGATTTTAGTGAGAATCTTAATTGCAGAAAATATACTAACTTCTTTATGATCTATTTTCTTAAACTTTTTAGTCTTTTTTCCCGTGTATACTTTTTTAGGTCATGATGAGAAAAAAGTTTGACTACTTGTTTTCAGCTCTCTTCTTACAAAAGCTGGCCCAGTGGAAATTACCCTCTCAAAAAAATTGGTTTGGGGCTGTGCTAATGATATTATGATGATTATTACCTGTCCCTGCCTGCTTGCAGAGGGAGGAAGGACCTGCTGTGAGTGAGAGCTTTCCCCTCCCAAGATCTGTAGTGGCACTGCAGAGGAGTTGAGCAGCAAGGATGCAGGTCCCACACTCACTATCGAGAGCTCAAACCTAACTTTCTTAATTTTCACAGAATCAGAGAATCATTTGGATTGGAAAGGACCTCTGAGACCATCAAGTCCAACCTTCAATCCACTCCCCCTGTGGTTGCCAGCCCATGGCACTGAGTGCCACATCCAGTCTCTTCCTGAAAACCTCCAGGGACAGAGAATCCACCCCCTCCCTGGGCAGCCCATTCCAATGCCCCTACCAACTGCATCCCCGGATCCTGGATGGGGAGAGAGGGAGAATGAAGGTGAGAAATAAATATTAAGATCATGGAGCTTATTATTAAGCAAAGCTTAATTAGGGCTTGGAGTTACACTCCTGGAAACAGTTTCAAAGAACTCTG
Source organism: Heliangelus exortis (assembly GCF_036169615.1). NCBI lineage: Eukaryota > Metazoa > Chordata > Aves > Apodiformes > Trochilidae > Heliangelus > Heliangelus exortis. The sequence continues at coordinate 19,411,961 of NC_092431.1, forward strand.
TCAGCAGGGAGTGATTCAGCTCCTCAAACAGGGCCATTGAAAAGCTTAATCGTCCGGCTTAAGCTAATCACCTTATGTTTTCAGTTACCTGGCTCATTGAACGATTTGGGTGAATATCCCTCAGCTTTCATAATGAATTCAAGAGCTAACAAACTAGGTAGGAAGAAAGCTGTTGATATGTGTGGCAGATAAGACTATTTTTTAAGCTTTATTTCTCTTTGAAGCTCTTTTCCGGTAGTGCCCAAGGTAGAGTCCCCCACTTTGCTGTGGTGCTAGGGGTCTTTGTACTTAGTGTCATATACACAAACTTATCTCCATAGTTGTGCTATTCCATACCTAGGTTCTTGGATTTGAGCCTTTCCTCTTTTGGATGATGTAGGAGGGAAGGCTGAATTAATACAGAGGACAATGAAAAATGAATTGATTTTTTTTGGTAAAACATATGGCACTTCTTCCTTCCAGAACAACACAGGGATAATAGCATGTAAACTGCCATTGCACTGCTATCCATTCCTAAGCTTTGTTCCACCCTGTCAAGCACAGGTAAAAAAAAAAAAAAAATCATATTACAACAGAAAAAAAGTCATATTTTCTGTTTCCTATTTAGTAATATCTGTCAGTTCATTATGACTTTCAAGACCTAAACATGGACATTCAGTCATAGTATTCATAATTTGAAATAAAGAATAATAAGGCAAAAAACTATGAGAGCTGGTAATCTATTCAACAGAAGGATCACTGTTAGTAGTAGAGTAATTCAGCTACTTTGATAAGAAAGCAGGGGCTGAAATGTCTACATTCCTGCTTAGTCAAAAGATTAGATTTCTTTGCAGAGAAATTGGGTATTGCAGCTTATTCAAATTAATGTGTTTCAAGAAGGAGAGAAAAGGTGAATACAGTTTGTTTCCTAGATGAGGGAGCTGTGTTGTGTGAACAATTAAAAAAAAAAACCTTGGGAGATAAATATTTTTTTAAAAAAGAAAAACATTATGTGATGTCTTCTAGATAGCCAACTGGAAACAAAATGCTTATTATGACTGCTTCAGAATGGAGAAGCTTCAACTAAAGCAGGTTTCTATCATTATGGTTACTTTGAAATTTTTGAGACTTTTTGGGAACCAATTATCCAAGTATCTCAGGTATTTGCCTGAGAAGCACACATAAAAGTACATAATTCCTATGACTGTAAATAAAATTTTCTTTGAATGAGGCAATTTTTTACTCTCTAGAGAAGTATTTGTGTCCTTTAGGTATGGATTATAAATGAAAGGATTATGGTGCTTACTTGCTGTTTTTACTGGAATCTGGATTGCTGTTTCAAACATAGAATAGTTGTCTTTCATAATCCTAAGTCTTGCATCTTTGGCTGCTTGAATTTCAAAGAGTACAACAGAGATAAGTATTTAATTTTTCCAACTGATTGCTCTACTTGCTACTTGAATAAGCTGCAGAATAATGTCAACTTGGATTTTTTGAGAGTGAGCTCAAAGGTTAGGAAATATTGCATAGATATGCAAACTTATGTGGGTGGATTTCTTCCACATGTGCTTTTAATCAGTTTTGAAGCAAGATATATGGATATAGCACAGGGTGATATCCTCTGTACATCTGAAAAGGCAGCACTGTAGTCTTGCCAATTTCTGGATTTTTTTTTAAATAATTTCATACTTCTCCCATTACCTTTGCCATTCCTAAAACATTATTACTTTTACACCTGAATTTAAGAGGACTATAATGGCTACTTAATTTTAGAGTAAAAGGGTGATGGACTATTTTAACATTTTAGAGAAAGAGAGGACATTTCTAATTTGTATTTCTCATTGCTATGTTGCAATCACAGCATTGTGATACATTATATTGTATTGTGATAATTCATAAAAGTTTAGGTAGAACTATTAACTAGAGGGAGGTTTAGTTTCATTCCATGTGGGAAAAACAAATATACAAAACAATAATTTAGAAAAAAAATCCCAAATCCAAGAAAATATAATTAATTGGGAAAATCCTACAGTTCTTCATTCTGCTCATTTCTTCCTACACCTTCACTCCTATTCTCAGTCAATAAGCATGAAGATACATGTTTAATTCCACCTGTTTTATGAAACCTAAGCAAGTTTCTAAGTGAGAATAATTAGCTAAATTTCACAGATTTCCATGACACTTCAGGATTTGTTTTTACTTAAAGCACATATTTATGAGCTTAGCTAAATATAGATTTTTGTCTGTGTGTAAGATTATGCTCTTTATATTAAACAGGGAAGGTAGAGAGAATAGGTCATATTGCTGACATGTAATTACAGAAATGCACAGTAAAAGTGGCAAATTCTTTGATCAATAAGGCTCTTTATCATTATACAGCCTCTTATAGCCACATGCTCATAAGGAAAGTCATGTATTCAAGTCTTTTATGAGAGCTTCATTGGTAGAAAGTATTTATTTCAAGCACTAGTATCTCCAATTATCATTCTGATGCAGTTCAACTGTGTTGAAAATTAATGCCAATCACAAGATTTCCTTTGAACTTTCAGAAAAGCAGAGCTGGAGCAGAGTACACTGCTGCCTTCTGAACTTCTGAACAGTTTAGGTACACTCTTTGCATACTATACAGTGCAAATCTTTGACTCAAGCATGGCTAATGACAGGAAGCTTGAAAATCAATTACCTTTAAATACTGTGCAAGGAAAACCTTTTGATTTCTCATCAAAAGCACCTGGGATATGCAGTGTTTAATTGCAAGTTAAATGATATGCTAATCTTGTTAAAGGTACCAGAATGAAATATATTGCCTCTTTCCCCTTTTGTAGAGACACCATGAGCTGCATGGCTTCTTGAGCTTGTTGTCTGTAGCCACTACACTTCAAGCTTCATATTCCACATCAGGGTTGGCTCTTGGGCTCTGTGCAACTTGAGTAGGTCAAGTTGGTTGACTTGTGAGCTGTGCTAACACTCATGGTGCTAAAAATAAGATGGAAAAAGTTTGAAAATCCCTCTTAAATCCATGCCTGGACTTTTCATGTGAGCAGAAACCAGGGGCAAACACCAGCCAGTTGCTCCATAGATGCAGCATTTCTTTCACCTGTGGCACCCCTAAAGTCATATTGTTTGAGAGCCAATGCCTCATCAGCAGGGATGTATTTCCAGCACTGATTCCATTTTGAGGCTATGTCCTTTTGTCAGCCCATTCTTTGGGTTTGGGTTTTTTTGGTTGGTGGGTTGGGTTTTTTGGTGGTTTTGGTTTTTGTTTTTTGGTGGGGAGGTGGGGCAGAGCATACTGTAAGCACCAAGTTTTTCTGGTCATAACTCTGAGTTGTGGAAGAGTTGCCTTCTGCACCACAGATAGAAATATAGTAATATAGAAATAATTACAGTGAATCAGTAATTTTTGCAGAAATAAGTTGGTCAGTGACAACCAAGTTCCTTCTTTACTTGTTTTTTCCCAAATAAAGGAACAGCACCTTCAGTCCAGATCTGATCTGTGTGTTCCCCCTTATTTGACAGCTCAGTCAAGGCTGGGAGCATTTACTTTTTTATATGACTCTTGAGCAGAATGCATCTATGAGACAAATGAAAAGTTCCTGGCAATAAAGACCTTCCAGAGCAGCAAAGGAAACCAGAGAAGTTCCCCTGCCCAACTCCCAGTGCCTGGTTTTCATCTTCAAAGCAAAAACCATGTCAAAATTTCTGTCAGGTCAAAAAAAACAATAGTCAAGTTACAGCCTTAGGGAAATTCATCTTACCTTTATGACAATAATTATCCTGGCACTTCCTCTGAAAAGCAAACATTTTGGTTTATGCTTTGTTAAGGCTTTAATTTACCCAAAAAACCTTCAAATTATTTGTTTTTCTAGTTGGATAATCTAAGCTCCATTTCTCTGCAAACCAAAGTTTAACCTTTTTTATAGTCTACAAATATTCACATGCTATTGCTTGGAGTATATCTGAGCTACTAGAGAAAATTTTAGTGCTGATAGTAAAGACTGAAACAGGTGAATATTTTTATGTGCTTAATTCAAACATGTCATTTGTTCAGTAATTTAGAAAAGGGTGTATGTAGGGAAAAATCAATATTATTTATTCTTCTTTAGGAGTTTTTTCCAGCCATCACCCTTATAGAAAGTGGTTGAGCTACAGAAATCAATATTTATTTCCAGCATATTTAATCTTCATATATAACTGGAACATTAAGTATATATTGCTACATTAAATATCTGATTTTAAGACTGTGACAACTCTTTAGTGTGATATATTTGTGATGTTTATGTTATCCTCTAAGGAATATATTGCATGAGAATAGTTGCTGGCATGAATCTAACACTTTCTAGGAAAAGGCACCCTGTTATCTAGTTCTCTAGTAGCCATAGAAAATATAGGAGAATAAAATCCATCCCCAAAATTTCAACAATTCTGCAGAAGTTCACTGAAATATCATCTCTAACTTTTGATCTACAATGCAAGTATTTTTTCACTGTCTGAAGTTACAGACTAGAAGGAAGAGAATCTGGATGATTTGGGGTTTGATTACTTGGAGCAGCCATTTTTAAATTGTACTTGGTCGTGTTAAATTATGCTCATACTCATCTCTAAGGGACAACTAAGTTCACTGAAACTTTTTGCTTTAAAGTTGACTGAAAACTGAGACTCCACAAGTTTTTACAGGACAAGATTCTTCAGGGGACAAGGCTGGTGATGTAGTTTCATGCATTGAAGTTGTATTTTCTGAACTAAGTTTCAGAGAAGTGTAATTCACATAAAGCAGTACCTGATAGTACCTGAAATTCATAGAGTGACCAAGGGCTTCAAGGACCTTTAGCAAAAGGGACTTAATATTTTCAGTATATTCTAGCCTGAGGTTGTATTCAGCACAAATTAAGCCAAGTAATTAATTATTCATGTCTTTTTGCTATTGGGCTTTAATATTGTTGAAGCATCTTCCCCTGCCTCTCTCCTTCTTCTCTGCACAAAGAGTGACAGGCAGGCTGAAGAGCCAGCACCTGCCTTGTGTAGCTCCCTGATCATCTCTTGCTGGTTCTCCCATCACCAAAAAAGAGTGGCTCAGAGTAGCTATTGAGTTTGACTCCAGGATTGGAAGAACCATGTTGGAGACCATGGTGAAGAGGGAATCTAAATCTTTCTCCTATCAACGCATGATGGAAATAAAATATAATTGCTTTTTTCAGTCAGATTTTGTTTTTCAAAACTCACAATGGAATGTGAGTGGGTTTTTGTTTTTTTTTTCAGAAACCTAGCCTTGCATTTCTTTTTCAGAAAACTCTGCTTTCATTAAATTTGTGGGATTCCAGTAGGAACAGATACAGCCCCTGTTTCAGTGTTTCTAAATTAAACACTTTATATCAGTGAAGGGCACTTGCAGGAAAGCCATTTCTGCAGTTTTTGTAGTCATCTTCTAAGCAGAATGGCATTTTGAGATTTTACTTTCATAGTGTTATTGTATAGAATGATGTGGTTTCCTGGTTATAATGAGAGCGTGCTTATACACTTCTGTGCATTATATTGCTGTTAAAATTCAAGTACTTCCAAATAATGACAGCTTTTTAGACAAATATCACTCTTCTAGATCATAAAATAAATTTGTGTTACTCTGGAAAAGGTTACTCATACCTGTGTTCACTTGTTACTATGGCAAGTTTCTGAAGTAACTCAGTATTACTACCTTATTTACACACTTAATTCTTATATTAGCTTTTTGATTTCAAAGACAGGTGTATGAGTTGATCAGAGCCACAGATAATTTGGGAAACAACAGAGGTAAACATCTTTTTAACTCTTTCACATAATGAATAGGAAGGACAGCAGAGCAACCTGTGATCATCTTTGAAGGCAGCAACTTTCAGATTTAGGTTGATCAGTTCAGATAGATTTTAAATCTTAATAGTACTGAGTTAAATGTAGTTTTCTGACTCAGATGTGTGGTGTAATGACACAAAAAGAGTGTAGAGCAGCCATGTTGAAAGAATGGTGATATGCATCAACCAGTAATTTCTTATATATATATTTAATCCAAATTTATCATTTACAATTAAGAATAGCTGGTCTTCTAAAATAAAACCTAATACATTCTTAATTGCTTGTATTTATCTTTATGTGTGGATCTTCAGCTACATAGAAATATTACATACTGCTGGTTTTACTTCTTTTTTGTGATTATTTCATCTGTTCAAGCAGAAAAATTCAGTCAGCCAATGTTCTTATTTGAGGGTGAAAATAAAAATGACAATGAAAGAAAACTCCCTGCAAGCTGAAATTGTAATACAAATACTGAATTCCAATTAATTGATAATTGCTATTCAGAATACTAGATAATGTCACTCAGACTATCAGAATTCATTCCTTTCTGTAGAGGAATTATGCAGTCTCTTCCGTCTATTCTTGTTATACAAATTTCAGATTTCCTTTCATGTTACTGCTAATTCCACATGAAAAAGAATTTAGAAATTCTCTTTCCTCCTTTCTTGTAGGCATAGTATGTTTTAACATAATCATTGAATTAATTTCTTCCAGTTCAAGTGTGTTTGTTATACATTTTGCTTTCCTCCCTTATCCATAATCTTCAAAAGGAATACATTTTTAGCTTCAAAAAAATTAAAAATATTTGTTCTCAAATATACTTACATACCTGCTTAAATAAAAATCAAGATATTCAAGGGACTGTGCAAGGTCATGTAATTGAGTGACTGGAAACATGAGATTTGTAGTACACTGGAAGTGGCTGGAAAACCTTAGGGAATGCCTTGATGTGGCCTATCATTATTTATTTAATTGATACAAAGCTTCTTTTTTTTACTTCAGTGTTTCCTGTAGTTTTCTCTCTGTCCCCAAGCACCTATTATTTGATAACTTCTCATTTTATTTAGTGCTTTTTTTTTTGTTTATTAATTTTGGAAAAAAGTCATTGCAATTAGAAAAGATCTCCTAGGACAAAAAGTAAAGCCCTGCCAATACAGAATTGTAGCATTGAATATGGTCCCTTGTGTTTTACCCATCTCATTTTAATTGTTTTGAGGAAGATCTAGCACATTGTGGAGTAATCTCAGGAGACAAAAAAATGGAAATACCCTTTCTCATGTATAGTAAGTCATTCTTCAAATTCAGACTACGTTGTCCTTTTCACCATTTGATCTCATTATTTCTAGATATATCCCATTTGTATTCTTAAATAATTACTCTTGCCCCTTGGTGTTTACCTTCTCATTGCTTTTGACAGATATATCCCCTCCCTCTCCCCCCACTTAATTGTTGGTTAGTCAAGCTCTACATATTTAATCTTTCAAAGCTTTTCTTGTGTTATCCCTTCCAACATACTAAGTCTTACTTTACCCTTCTTTGCTCTGAGTTCCTTTCAGTATGTCAAAGTGCAAAAGATGGAGCTGATCATACTTGTCAAGTGTTTTCCAATTCAAATTTAAAAGGACAGTTTGACCTTTGTTGCCTTGCACAGAAATGACATCTCTATCCCTTTGTTTTTGTGCCAAGGTCCACTTTCTCCACTCTGACAATGCAGAAATGTCTTACCAGGGCTGCTGTTTTCATTGCTGCTACTGCAAAGTAGTCTAAAACCAGCAAGGCTTTTGTGATGTTTTATTGACTTATTTTAAAAATACTCTAAACTTTAAAATTTACATTTTTATGAGGTTTTTGTTGTGGTTATATTTGTTTATATGGAGGGGCTATTATCATGAAACCACCAGCAAGAATAAAAGTATTTTCATGTTGTAGCTTGAGAACTTCCCACATTTGGAAGAACAGAGTGAGAATAAATATATGGAAGGCTATGAGGCTAAAGTGTAATGACTTGTCCCAGAAGGTAATGTTGGTCTCTGATCATGAGCTGCAAAAGGGATTCTGCCACCCAGATTACAACACAAAATACAGGCTAACTCAAACAGATAAAACAACAACTATAATTAAACAAATGTATTTGTTCTTTGTGTTACATGAACTAAGCCTGGAGATTATCTATTATACCCGTAGTCTCATGCTTATTGGTGTGGTTCAGTTTCTTAAGAGATCTCCCATGTTTTACTGGAGTGGTTTGATATCTAAGAGGAAAAAAAATTAAACCTAGAATTGTACTGATAGGTAGCAATTTAAGACACTGAAATTTTATATACATAAAAACTGTTTAAAATTGATAGAAATGAAAATATTTCCAAAATATTTATATTAGCATCTTTTCATCTGTTGCTACACAAACATCTTGATAAAAGCTTTAGCCAAATGTCTATGTATAGACCGTGATATCCTACCAGCATTACTGTTTAATGTTTAAAAATTCATTGAAACTACTATAGTCACATTTAAGTCTAAACATTCAGTTTAGGTCTGAAATATTATGTACCCTCTATATACCTAAGTCAAAATCAGAAGGACAAAATAAGAATACTCAATTCAAGAGATTAATGAAATCTTTATTAAAATAATAATTTTAATTATTTTTAAAATAATGTTCTCCTTCTTAAAGGAGAACATTAATGATATGTAATAAGTGTCTTCTCTCAAATATACCTCCTTGCCTTTGGATTTTGGCTTCTGAGGTGGCTTAATTCTGAATCTTCTCTCTATTTCTCTTTAAAATATTGCTGGAACTCCAGTTTAGTTTCCATTTTAGTCTCTTTGCTCAGGAGCTCCTTAAACTTTCTACTTCTGACAGATTACAAGGGTATCATTAAGTAATGCAAGTTCATGTCTTATTAGTAGGCAATCCTGTTGACCTTCATTTCCCGGGGTCCCATCTTGCACTGCATTTTAATGCAGGCAGTCTCATTTTTACTTTATCTGGGCTTTTAGCTCTTCACTTAGAAAACAAGCACAGAAAACCATGAGAGCCTTGATCTCACCCTGGAACTGTGGCTTTCCAAGGCAGGCTAAAGGGTAATGATCATCACTGGTTTTATTCTTCTGTTATTTATATTTGCATGCCATTGTTTCAGTGGAAATTAATCTTTTCCAAAAAGACTGTAAAGTGTAAAGGGATAAGAAGTTTGTGTTCTTGTGGTCATTAACTCTGGTGAGTGAAGACATGAGAACTATTTTTAAGTCTCACCATTCCTCTGTCTTATCATTTGGTCCATTCTGTGACTTTGACATTAAAGTCCCTCTATGGAACTAATACGGTCACACATAAATTAACCTGTGACATTAATGCTTTATGATAGAGGTTTAGCTCAGGTTTCTCCTCTGCTTTTTCTTCTGTGCACGAATCACTTTGACCTGACTTTAATATGCATGATTTGATTGACCTCCCAACCAGTAAAGTGTAAAGTCCTGAAACAAATAAGGTCTGGTAACAAAACTACTCACCCTCTAAATCTCTGTAAAACAAGCTGGTATGAAAAGGAGGGACGTAGCAAATTTAATGCCAGTAACTTTGTTTTCAAAAGGGTATTAAGTGAGCTTCACAAAGTACGTGTTGCATTGCCCTTTCATTTCAAGCCAATGAAAGAAGCAAAGACATTTTCTGTCATGGGGATGAAAAGCTGCCAGGTATCCCAAAACCTCATCAGTCATCTTCAGTGAGGAAGACTGAAATTAACAGTGCTGATATGAAGGAAGGTGTAAAATAGTAAAAGTTCAACATGTGGATCTTAGGTCAAGATTCACCTAAAAATATGAAAGGAAAAAATCAGAACTCTTCCACTGGGTAAATCCTAGAAGTTATAGGTCCTAATCTACACAGAAGCATTGGGTGTCAAGAGAAATGGGATGTTGACTCCAGTTGTACTTTAATGGGTTATGAGAGCAGGGAAAGGTAAAAGGAGGGACACCAGGAACTCACAGAAGAGGGGATGGGTAAGTTGAGGCTACTGTGTTGTCTTTGGGATGTACCATAGGTTAGAGTTCAGACCACTAGTCCTAAATATCAGAATAGTTACTGAGTTAGTAATTGGTACAGTATTGCATTGGACAGCCCACTAGCTATTTAGAAGGATTAAGGTCAACCTAGAAATAACCAGGGGGGTTACAAATATAATTCTGAACCGCTGGGTTAAAAGAAGTCAAAATCAACAGCTTGTGAATCCAGCATGCCTGTTCTTTTTCATTTTGAGTAGTTTGATTCTTGAATGTTGCTCTTTGAATTACACTTTTTTGTGTCATTGTAGCAAGGAAAAAAATGAAAATAATTACAATTTGATCCAGCCCTTATCTGTTTTTCCCTGACTGAGCATAGCTGCCTTTAAGAAGTAAATAATCCTTCCTACCCTTATAGCTGTTGTGAGTTGTTTTAGATGAATCATTTTATGTGAAAGGACTGTTTGGCTGGCAAACTAACACGCTTATATCTTCATTTTTTTAGGACATAAGTGTGTCCTTCACTTCTGAAACATAATTACATTATCATCTAGGAAACTCAAGGAAAAATGTCAGCCCAAGAGTTAAGATTGACTGTTAAACAAACCCCAGACTTTCAATATTATAACCTCTAAGCAAAAATTAGCATGTCAGCTCCCCAGGCAATCGAAGCACACACAAAGCACAAAGGATGAGGATTTTATCCTGACAGATGTGTTATTGAGAAAACGGCCACTTTTGGCTTTGTGATTATTTGCTCAGATGTTTCATCTTCCCGTGATAGCAGAGCTTGCAGTAACTGGTTGTGAGGCTGCTTGGCCATGCCTGAAGCTGGGAGCATCGTGAGGCTCGTGCTCACTGAGCTGGGAGGTGAAGCAGCAGCCACTTGCCAAGACGTTGCCCTGACAGTGAGGCAGCACCCAGAGATATAAAGGGTCAGGTTCAGTGCATTGAACTCCTCATGCCAAATGGGCCAGATCTAATTGTAGAGGCTGAGGACAGGTTTACACAGCCCAATGCAGCATGACACAGGAGCTCTGCAGTAACAAGCTCCAGCCCTGAGCCATGCTCATCTACTGCTTCTGTTCTGGGTGCTGGGTTAACCACAGCTTGATCAATGAGGTGATGCAGGATGGAAGATCTGGAAAATCTGGGCTTCAGAATAGGCAGCAGCCTGCAGAGCAGAACCTCTTCCCTTGAAAAATGACACTTCAGGAGCTAATTCTGCCCCTTTCCCTCCTTTGCCAAACAGGTGTTGCAGTGAATTTTTTTTTTTTTTTTAAGAAGCTTATCACATTTCCCAGGTAACTCCTTTGGCTTTTTGTGCTACAGCAGCATTTATCAAGTGCCCCACTCTGAGAATCTGAGAACACTGGAAGGACAGGTTTGGGCACTGGGGTGCACGTGCCAGGCTGGTCAGTTCAAGCCAATGCCAGTACCAGGAGCAGGACTTGTATCAAATGAGCCTCTACACCCAAATTGGAGCGTAGTTGTGCCTCTGCAATTCTTTCCTAATAGCTGGCAAGTTCATTTAAATAAACCAGTTTTTAATACACAAGCTCAGATCAGTTCGAGGCTGGGAATTAATTAATTGATAATAGCCATGCCCTTAAAGATAGGTCTTCCCTTCTCAGCTGCCTCCCACTCTGATATGGTCCCAGGTCAGGCTGGTCAGAATGGTTCCTTTATTTAACATTTCTTCTGTTTATTCATGATTGTGAAATAAACTTGTGAAATAAACAGCAGGATGGATGTGTAAGGCTGAAGTTGCTGTAGCCCTAGCTCTGAGCACAGGCTCAGTGAGCTGCTCTGCAGTAGTCCCTGCACAGCCAGAGAGGCAGCCTTGAGTGATTTGCATTGGAAAAAATGCTAACACCAAAGTTAAATCCTACCGTTTGCACAATAGGCTTGTCTAACTGTTAGCATATAAAAGTAATTTTGTCTCAGCTCAATAATTTCCTTTTCTCAAATGTTTAAAGCAAATTTACCAAATGAATGTGCAAGAAGGTAAAGACATCATCTAGCAAATCTGCATGGTCCTGCACATCAAAGTAAAATACCATTTGCATAAATATGAGATGAAACAAGTCAGTCACGTGCACAGTAACTTCTCAAGTACAGAGTGCTATCTATACAATGTGTTGTGCAGTATATAAATTAGTTGCTGTTCCCATGTATAATTCACATCTAGTTATCTCTGGTCATTAAAGAATAATCATAAATGTGAATTAAATAGAAGGAACTGTGTGGTTAATCTGCAACTTTTTAATTATATATTTTCAGCTGTGTATATATAACTGTATATATATAACTGTACATTTAAGAAATACTGTGGAATAAAACATGCATCTCAGAGAGATATGCAATACTTCCACAAATCCTAACAGAATGCATTCAGATTAGGAGACAAGCAGCACAAATCATAGCAATGAGATGTTTGTAAACATGTAAAGCAATGCATATAATAATTCATAGGTCATTTATACATATAATTTATTGTTAGGTGATTAACTATCACTGCAAATATTTCTCAAAGTAATTAATATATTTTAGCCTTTCTTTACTTTTGGGTGTATGCCCATGTAGATACCTCTGTGTATAATGTTGGGCTTGATTCTTCATCACACATTGGTCTACTTAGATTTATTTTGCTGCTGCTATTTCTGATTTGCTCCAAAATTACTGACAGGAGATGATTCAGGTCCTTCATATCTTGGAATATTAGTACCTCTCAAAGACACTTCTCATTTCAGAAATACCAGAGTGAATAGTTTCCAGAAACAGATGTAGTAAACAGTGATTGTGTGTAATACAATTGTTTGGTACATTTTCAGCTGTCTCATAAAATTCCTAGAAAAATTTCTCACTAACAGATTTCACTTGTAGCCTGCATATTATCTTTGGACTCAGAAAGAACTATTGCAATCTAGTAGCCTGGCTTTCTTTTGGTGTGTTAAACTCATTCACGTTTTCAAATTCCAGAAAACCTGTTCCTGCAAATCTCCCAGATGCTCAGAGACAGGGGTTACCTTTCCTGGTGATTATAGTGCTTTAGTTCAAAGGATGGAAAGGGCAAGAATATCTGGGCTGAACTGATTAACATATAACCCTGACAAGGACACACAGGGTGAATTTTAAGAAAGAAAACTTTCAGGCAAAATTTTGGGGAAAATTGGTTTTATAGTTACATAGAGAATTGCATTTGGATCTTAGTATATTACAAATCCAACTGCTGATTGCAGGAAAATTACATAATGGAAACTCCCCTGTTTGATGGAGAATAGATGTCCTTGTGCATCAGGGCATTTGCCAACACACTGGGAGTCCAGCCAAGATGACAGATCAGAAAAATGAGGTACCAGATTTGCAGCACCCATAAGGCATCGTGGCAGAATACCAGAATGGCAAAATATTCCAAATTTGGTCTGGATAATTGACTTTGGGGGATGTTGGGTTTTTTTCCCCCAGCAAGTAGAAATCACTTATTTAAAAGAACAATCTATCCTTTGACAGATACTTCTTTTTTAATGAAAATGCAAGCTGGAATACTTTGAGCAAATCCCAGGTCTGTTTTTTATCCTAGAGCATTCCTATAAAATTATTTTTAATCAAATCACCTGCTAATCTTATTCCATTTTTAAAAATAATAAATTCAATCACATTTTGAGAAGGAAGGAAAAATGTGTTTTGTAGTCTGATGCAGAACTTTAGGTAGAACTTGGATAACTTATGAAAATTTCTCTACAAAATCACCAAGGGAAAACAATTCCTCTTCTCTGTCTGCAGTCTTTTCTTCTCAACCATCCCAACAGAGGTGACAGATTTAAGGATTTCTTTTGCTCAGTGAGAATTTCAATTAATAATGGCTGTAATATAGGAATTACAACATGAGCAAATATAGTACAAGTATGTTTAATGCTTAGTTTAATTGTTATTCTGTTTTGGTAATCATTTATCTTTCCACAAATTTAAAGCTTTGCACAGTTAATGAATGGCTTTCATCTAACTTCTGTAATTTTCCATTCTATATGTTAATTAATTTCAGTGAACACTGAACAAGAGAATACTGCTATCTGCATCTCAAAAAAAAAAAAAAAAAAAAAAAAAAAAAAAAAAAAAATTAAATCTTACCCTGGGAAAAGTTTCTAAGTATGTAAACTGAATATTGCAATCTCACTGGTTTGTGGTTGAGGTTTTTTGTTGGTTTTTTTTTTTTTTTTTTTTTGTTTGTTTTTTTGTTTGGCTTGGTTTGGTTTTTTATTTTTTAGGGTTAATATATACAAGATTGTTCCTAAAATATTTGCTAGCCATTTCATTCTATCCAAAATCATTGAGAATTACTTTAACTATTTTACTTCTTTTCCTATGTATATTTATGTTTTCCTATATACACATATATACACATACATATGTTTCCATATATATATCTATAGAGACACACACAGGAAAACAAGAAAAAAATGTATATGTTTATATGTATATACACACACTTTTCCATGCAGGTTTTTTATATATATTTTCAGGATGAGTCCTACTAATTGTGCAGTTCTCTATCTACAAAACTCCCTTCTGCTCCCCACTGTTAAATGAAGTGACTTTTACTGCCTGACTCGGGTGGCCCATCTGTCTGAGTTTTCTCATTCTTGTGCAGAAAGAGGAAAGGCAGAAAACTCAGTTTTTTATAGTTGGCTACTCTTGCAAGCAATTAATACCATGTGCAGTTTGCATACTAACACATGGACACAAGTATTTAGCAGAAATTATGGCCCTTACCTATAATCAAAGGTTAAAAGCAGCTTGAAACAAAACCAAAACAGAAAGCCTATGAACCACTGCCATGGTTTTTTACTGCTTTCATAAAACAGAAGGAAAATAAAATAAAAAAAACCAACATTTTTTTTTTCCCCATCTAGTTTCTCTTTAAGTTTATTTTAAGGGAAACATGAGAATTCTAGAACCACAAGGTTCCAAGGTTGTTGGTTTTTTGTTTTTGTTCCACTCCAGATATATGTATGTTCATGGTGTTCACCCCAACACACCCTGGAAGTTTGGAGAAGAACAAGAACTTTAGATTTCAAACTAAAGAGTATTTAAGTGGTAATTCAGAGGAGCTCTCACCTGTAAAACCTAGAATTTTCCCTGTATATTTTTACCTTCTCCTTGGAGATGTATTTAAATAAATCTTTATTACAGTAGCAGTGTTCTGGCCATGACCTGCTGTTGTTCAGGTTGCATAACAGCTTTCCTCAGTTGCTCTTCAGACTTAGAAACTTTCACCATTCAGACTGCAAATCTTGTTTGTTCTCTTCTTGGGACTGAATTTTATGGCAAGTTTGGGCAAAACCAGTTGTGCCATGTCTCAGTGACAGGAGAATGAATAAACACACAGCTCTTTTTGTTGCAAAATTATAGTATCAGACCTTTTTCCATTTTTTATTTTGTTGGGGTTTTGTTTTGTTTTAACTGAAAGACAACATTTCAGAAGTGATTTTCTTTTGCCAGCTGCTAATGTGCAGACACTAATTATATTCCTCAGGTTTGCTGCACTATTTTCTGCATTTTACAGTCCTTTTATAGTGCAAACTGATATATATTTAGCCATAAGGAAAATAACTGGGGGGGTGATCTTGTCAGAAAAGCTATGAAGCGAAACTTCCTGTGCTTAGGTTTAGTTTCTAAGTAGGCTGTGCATGTCTTGAATGGTCAAGTTGCTTAGGGACAGATCTTTCCAAAGCACCTGAAGGCTTTCCAAGTGCAACTTCACTTGCTTTTTGGAAAAAAAAAGTCACATTTTTCTTCTTTCAGCATACTTCCAAAGTATTTCTAGTACATCCTAGGGAAGGTGGGGGTGTAATAGACTTTCATAAATTCCACTGAAATTATTTTGTAAAAGTGCAGATGATAATGCTTTCTTTTTATTCTCTATCTTGTTTCTTTGTGAAAGAAACTGTCTTTTCTTGTATTTCTTTAGTACAATGAAGCTGGGAGCTGAATAGTGATCTGCTGAACAGGGATGATGATACTATGGAAAAATTCCATTTTACAGTCTGAACAGGGTCACAAATGGTAAGTTGCTCAAGGGCACCAAATGTCACAAGAGGAAGAGATGTCCAAGTATTGCCACAGACCACTGAAACTCATTGATGAAATAAATTCCAGGGACTGCATTCGCTGTAGAGTTGATTTAAATCATTAATTTAAATCTCTAATTAGGAAAACATTTGAAAATATTCTTAAGTTCTGTCACAGGCAGAACTCTTCACCAGGACTTCAACTCACATTTAATATTCAATGTGAATCAGAGGCTGCTTTTTCTAGAAAATGCTTAATCTCCAGAAGTAAAACTTTCAGTAAATTATGTGTATCTGAAAGCAGTTTTGTATGTGAAATGTTGTGCAATTCTAACTTTAGTGGTCATTGCCAGATCCACTTTTACTTGTGCAAAAATGTTTAAAAATGCATATTGCTGAGAAAAGAGTTTTATAGATGCAAAATAAAACTCAAATGAGATTGGCCTAGGTAATTTACATTTTTTTATACTTTAGAATATCAAGACAGAAAGTTCCATCCCTAGTATTAAAAAATAAAATAGATTATTAACTATTGATAATTGTTTTTCTTTACAGCAGCAATGGAAATTGAATTCATATTAGTCCTGATGTTGCTTAGCAATTAATGGAAATTATAATGTAAGATCCACAGATACCAGATCTTGTTGCTCTATAACCTTGTCTTTTGAAATCTGTTTCTATTTTTACATATGCCTTCTTTCAAATTTTATTCAGCATTTTCCAAAGATGTTTTCAAGCATATGTGGGCAACAGTTTCTAAGTACTAGCTAAGTCTCATCTGGCTTTGAATTATTATTATTATTATTATTGCAGTGATTGCAAAACCTCTGACACTTCTGTATCATTTGTCAGTGAACTGACATTGAGATAATAGGTTTGGCAGGTGATATAATACTTAGAGATGCTAAGAGATAATTATGAAAATTCACAACAAGGTATCAGAAGTTTTCTACATTTACCTTGCAAGGTGTACTCCAAACAGTTAATAATGTTATGATGCTTAAAATAACTATATGGTTTTATGTATGCAGGCAACATCATTTTCTCAACAAATTTAAGCAACTAGGTGTGATATTTATTTCTTATGCTGTTATTTTCAGTTTTGTTTAAAACTTGCTGAAAATAATCATAAGACTTTTGTGTTTAAGAAAACAGTGAGTATGCAGAATCCTCTTATTTAAAACCTGTGACATGCTGCTTTTCCTTGTGGTTCAAGCAATCAGATGCAGAGGAAAAAAGGGCAGCACTGGGAGAAAGTCTGACTGCCACAGTATTCTCTGCAGCCCGTGCTATAAGAAGGCTCAACAGGGAAGCACTGTTATCCTGCATTTCTTCAGGCATCCAGTGAACATGCAGAGAGACTTGAAAGCATCTTTTATTCTGCAGGAGGTGGGTCTGGAGAAAGGGGACTTGGGTCCTGCTACTGGTCTGGCACTGGGAAGGTTGGGTTCTTCTTGGGGAGAATGTCACTGTCAAGAGAGACTGAGCTGTTGAACTGCCCAACAGTATGTGTTGTGCAGGGATCTAGAATGACTTCTTTAGTCAGCTGGTCCTTTAATAAATGACAGAGGGTTCAGGGGATCACTTAAGACCCATGTAACCACAGGTTAGAGTGAAATCTTATTTTTGGCAGGTTTGTGATAGGGACAAAAGCCCCCCAAGTAGATTTAATTTAGAGGACTTGGACAGCTCCAATGTTTGTCCCGATTTGGTTGACTGGGAAAATTTTAATCTTTGTGAAGTGGATTTCTTGGGCCTGTCACTTGTAGTTCCGAGCCTCAGTGAATTCCCTACATGTCTCTGTGACTACTGCCTCTTCCTGCAAAAGCTGCTTGCTTACAGATAAATTTTCAAGCTCCAAATAACTCATACCCAGTCTGGTCTTTCCTCCTGATCAGAATAATAGGAGACTTTATAAAAGCAGTTTCTGGGGTGTTCAAGGATCCTTCTTGCTGTTATTTTTCTCTGTGAACACCCTGAATTATAATAATGAAGCCAGTAAGAGTCAAACAAATGTTTTAAAGAATATATTTCTTTTGCTGTATTACATTTGCATATTTATAACAGTCCCAAATGACTTATACAAACTGAAAGATAATTTGCTTCATTGGATATAACCAGATCTATTATTTTCTCCTGCAAATGACTCCCAAGTTGGCCAAAAATTCTTTAAAAATTCTTTAAAAGCCATAATTGGTGACTGCTTTCAGTTTTGGTTGGTTCTGAGAAAGTATGGCACCTTTAATTCATTGTTTGTAGTAATGGGGTACTTCCTCACTGTGCCATTATAAGTTATAATACAGATCCAGCTGAGTCCTTGGAACTGAATGTAAATTTAGTATTAAAGTTTCTTGGGAATGCAGAACTTAATGAATAGGAAATCTATAAACGATTGTATTCTACTGAAGCAATATGCTTGTAAGCTCTTTGTTCTGAATACCATCCCCTGTGCACAGCCTCAAAAAATCCTTTGGGGATGACAAGCAATGCACCAGAGTGAGCAGAAGCTGGATTTGGAGAGAAGTCAGGATGTTTCTGATCACTTTGGAAAGAGACAATGTCATTATGCTAAGTAAACACTAAAGTAATCTATGGGGTGGAAACTGCAAGATAAAGCAGAAGGTTTTTATTTTAATCCTTCATCTGCATGCCTTAGACCTTTTAGGAAGATCGTGCTAGTTTTCCAGAATGTTGTATTTAAAATAAATATAGTAGTAAAAGATATTAAAAAATCACTGTGGCTTTAGGTAATGTTTTTAATGTTCAGCTCTGTTTGACACATCTGTCAGGAGCCATGGGAAAATTGCAAATTAAAAAGATCCACAAGATATGCACACCCCAGTGTCTAGGAGAGACTAGTCATTTGGGTAGGCCTTTTTTTTGCATGCTCTGACCCAAATAGCTTATTTTTCCCCTTTGATTTTGAACACAGGAGAAGTTATTTGCTATTTGCAGATTAGGTTATTTGGGTCAAAGCACTGGAGTAGGCCTAAAGTATCTGAACGGATAAGGGGTTTTTTTCTTTTTTTTCTTGTTTTTTCTTTTTCATTAGCTCTGATCTACTTCACTGCTGCTCCACGTTACAGTGTCAGCACCAACCCCCTGATCCCAGCACAGGAAAACTCCATCTGGGTTGGAGAGCAGGTGGGATAAATATCCCTGTGGGGATGAGGTGCCTGTTGGGCTCAGCACTTCTCCTTTCAAAGAGAATTAAACATTAACTGGCAATGAATAAAAGCTGCACGCAATGCATATGATCTTTGATAAGGCACTTGATGCAGCATTTCTTAAGTGAAAACATAATTCAAAAATTATCTTGGATAAGAGCTCTGCCATTAGGCAATGACAAATAAAGGGTAATGATCAAAAAGTACAGCAGCTAGCAGAGAGCTGCAGGAATGATCGCTTAGTCCAGTCATCCTTAACATCTGTGGAAGAGCAGGAGCAGTGTATTACTGTTTTGGAGTGGATAGTTGGCTGAAAAAAGTTGAAAATACCCATAGAGACAAGGAGAGAGGGCTGAAGTGGATTTGGGAAGAGAAAAGACAAAGACTGCTGCTTGGAAAATTATCTGAAACAAAGATAATGTGGGGAAGAGTGATAATGATAATAGACTTTAGAAGAGCAAAAGAGAATAGTTTATTAGATTGGCCTCTGTATGTCAGTGGAATAGACAAAAATCAGTTTGGGGTTATATATGCAGAATTAATGAACCAGGAAAGAAATGATAGTGAGAGAGAATGCAATCTGCATACACCCTCCTCCTTTGCCTGATGGGTCTCATAACTTTTTTTGTAGCTCAACAGGGAGTCACAGAGAAGACATGTATCAGGAGAAGACCTCTGCTTTGGTCATCTAAGTAGGTATGTGAACTTTTAAGTCTGACAAAACCTTGTGGTTTATGCCCCAGCAAGGAGTGTCCTGTAGTTCTGTCTCTACATGCTTTGCATTGAGGTAGGAGCCTTCACTATTCACTGGGGGAACAGAATCCAGCAATGTTTGGCAAATTCTGTTTATCTGTGATTTAAATGTCTGAAGAATAGGTGTGAAGTCCTGCTCAGCTGCATCTCTGATAGGTTTTGGGTTTCTAGATTTCAGATGAAGTCAGTGCCATTGTCTGTCCACTTGTAGTCAAACACCAACTGTACATGAATTTGTACAGATCTCCATAACAGCTGCATCCTGCTGTATACATGGGTTGTTTTTACATTTGAAGGAGGGGGGGGGATCTTCACAATAAGATGTAACACTTCTGTCACACTCATCCAAAACCTTATATATATAGGTAATCCAGTTCCTTAGTATTCCACTTTGTGTCCATGGGACATGTGAATGTTCCACTCCATAATTCACTGTGTTGGGATAGTAGCAGCAAAACGAGTGGCTACTTAACCAGCCAGAACTCAAAATGCTCTTTTCTTCTTCCATCACCTTTTTTTTTTTTTTTAAGATCATCTAACATCTGTAGAGCCAAAGTTTCTTGATAGCTTGCCTGCAGAGTGCCATGGTTAATAAGGAAAACACTCCTTCTAGTTGCAATGATTTGGCATTGGGCATGGAAAAATGCTGGGGTAGGAGCTGCACCTAAACTTAATACCCTCAGAGGACAACCCCAAAGGATTCTTAGCAATGGAGAGCAATTGCTGAATGGCATGAAGACTTCTGCTTAATAGTAAAAAATGTCATGGATTTAGAGAAAAGATAATTTTTGCTGAGAAGCAAAGAAAAAGTTTTACCTGCTCAAAAGCCTCAAGAGGATACTTTATGTTCACTTTTCAAAAGATTTATATCTTTAAAAACATTCACATAATTAAGTCCTACAATTAAGTAAGCAAACTATGTGCATTTCAACTACAATTTTGCCACCAAATATTGCCACATTGGCTCATTAGTGAAAATTGAGGGCCCTAAGATCAAAGATAAATATTGCTAAAATGAATGAAAAAAGCAAATTTTATTGCAATCAATGAATTCATAAACAGTTAAAGAAAAAGCCCCACAAAATTAAAAAGTTTTCTCACAGAACATCCTAAATGAATCTATATGAAACTGTATATAAGAGGTTGTAATGCAATTTAGTGACTGATGAAACTACCTTTTTTACAGGCAGCTGTTGCACATGCATTTCCATTAAAAAGAACAAAGTGTTCAGGATTAAGATGAGAGTACTCTGTAGTAGCCTCAATAGCTGGCTCATTCAACTCTTCAAACTGCCAATATGCCAGATATTTCTGTGTAGTGTTCCCATTAAACATTTTAATCAAGAAAAACTACTGTAATAGCACCAAATTGGGCATATAATTAAAACAGCAAAATTTCTTATTTTCTCTTTCATGCAACTGTACTAATTCTCTAATAAATTTCATAAAGTTGACTCATAATTCTGCTTTGGCATTCTGACAAAAGAACAGAATTCTTTGCAAGTGTTTGCTTAATTTCCATTTTTCAAACCTAATTTCAATTTTTATTGCTTCATTTTGAATATACTGATTAAAGTAATATTAAGTCTTGCGAAGCTTTGCCAAAGAAAATGAAAGAATTATGTATATTTAATTAGCTACAGTTCTTATTTAGGACCAACTTATTCTTTCTCTTTTAAAGCTGATTTTTTATCAAGTAAAATCTAAATCACTCATAACTCATTAGTCAACCCTGTGAGAAACATGAGGGGAGCAAGGGAGGTGAAACAACTTTCATATTTAAAACCTGTTAATTTAAACAATTTGATATATATCATATAAAGAAAATTCAGAAAGCTGTTTTATAAAATGGAAGCCATCTGTTCTCCTCAAATCTCCACGAGATCTGTATTTCAGTCTTGTACCACTCCAGCATTGGCTTCAACACTGCTACTTCCAGGTAAAAGGTTTCTGGAAAAACACAGAATAAAACATGGCATCACATGAAACAAAGTTTATAAACCAAAATAAATCAGTAGGGTTTATGTCCTGAAATTTCCTCAAAGTTGAAACTCTAAGGTCCCTTCTACTGTAGCTTTCCCTTCACTCTGTAAAGTAGAATGCAAGATTTAAACTGTCCTCTTTTCTCTAGATGTGGGAAACTTGTTCCAGTGAGCACTCAAGAAAAGCCAATACTTTCCCATTCACAAGCAACCTTTATATAAGAAAAAAATCACACGTCAAATCAAAACACACTTATAGAATCACTTGGCAAAACTGGATAATCTGCCAAAGCTGAGAATGAGAATGCTGCAGAACTGTTTCTTCTGCTACAGCTGTAGTGTATCTGGTGAAGTAGTCATTCCTTTTATCTCCTGGATAAGCTCTTACCTTTTGCTGTGCAAGTCCCCACCCCTCCCCAAATCCAGCTGTCAGGTAGTCAGTCACTTAAAACTCCAGCCACATAACCACCAATGATGTATTTAGGATCATGTAGATAAACCCCCCAAATAATAAGTAATAGTTAAAGGGATCTCAGAAGAATCCAACCACTAGAAAGACCAATCCTTTGCAGTTATGTGTGATTGCCTCTTGCCACAGGCTCTTCTGCCTTTTTCAGCCTTTTAGCTCAAAACAAACAATCCCAAAGTAAAGGTTTTTCTTTTCTTTCCCCTTTTCATTCTTTTTTTCGCTGTCTCCCTTTCCTCCTTCATGTCTCTTTCAATTTCACTCAAGATGACACACACAACAATCCACTTGGGCATCATGTTTAACTATTCCAATATGAAGAGTAGTGTCATACTCATCCTAATATCAGAGTTTAGCAACTTCACATTGCAAATGTTTTGACAAAACTGATGTGTAATACACAAGTGTGTTAGAAATGGCCCATGCTGGCAGTGCCAAAACATAGCAGCAAAAAGGTGTTTCTTTATTGGGACCCAACAGACCCAAGGAATTCTTGGGTGCTCTTATGACTTCCTTCAGGTGTTAAAAAAATAAAAATCCTATCTTTTAAGATTTGGCCACAGGCTTTTACTTATAGCAATGAAAGGTCTGTACTATCCATGTAGTGCTTTACAGCTTCCCTGGTTATCCAGAATTTGTTAAGCTCTTTTAGTTTAAAAATAATAATAACCACAGGAACAAGGAAGAATAGCTTCTGGGTACAAATGGCTGCTATAAAATCCTGTGGTTTTCCCAGTGAATTAGATTTTGAAGTACAACTGAAAGAATAGCCTGTTTTCTGTATGCTACTGTTGGAAATATTTCTCATTATATATGCCATATAAAGCATATATTGCCTTGTACCATTGTTTTAATTTATTTACTACATGTATCATAAGAGTGTTTTAACCCACTAATTAGAACAAATAGCCCAGAGGTCCATTATAAACTGCTAAAAGGACAGATATAATATCCTTGGGAAAGAAATATGACTGCCTTTATTTATTATGAATCCTTGTTCTAGTTAACCAATTTACAAATCACTTTGTCCTTTCAGGCTTATCAGGATATGCCTATTTCTACCTTAATTATTATCACTGAGTTATTAATGCTATAGAATAAAAGAATTAAACATTTTTTGTTACTTTGCCCTAAGCAAACAATGATCCTTAAGGCTTGGAACCTGCAGCCCCTAAATATTTAATTTAAATGGTAAAACAATTAATTTTCTAAATTATATAATCTTCTTTGCACTGCAAGCCCATTTTTCTAGGTAAATGGGTAAATATGCTGCACTTAGGCTTCTGCCTCAGTCTTCAAACAAAGGGCTGTCACTTTTCCTGCTTGCATGTCTCAATGTGTTACTCAGAGTACACTGAGTGGCTGAGATAGAAAGCAAGTGGTGGCACTGCTCTGTGGTTATTCCTTCTTCTTGCCAGAATCCCACTGTCAATTCTTAGCTTTGTGTGGAGAGATTTAATAAAACATTTCATGCATTTCTCTAAAATAACTGCTCTACTGTCTAGGGAAGTAGGATGTGTCCTATTTTGCTCACTTTGTGTCACCCTCCTGAGAGCAAATATTTTAGTTCCTGTTTCCCTGATTACTGTGTCAAGGTTTTCAGTGGAGCAAGAACTGGATTCTTGGCTCTTTGTCTTAAGGGGGGTACTCAGAGCCCTTGGCTAAGGAGTTGTTCTCAAGTTTAGTCTTTTTTTGGTGCTGAATATTTAATTAGTTATTGCAAAGTGGAACAGATTTCAGGCTCAAATGGGAGGGGGAAAATATTTTCCTCCCTCATGAATATCTTATGGGATATACTGGAAGGTAAGAATTCAGATGTGCTCAAGCAGAGAAGAGCGTGAACCCAGGTCTCTTACATTCAAGCTCAGGGCATAGACTTGGAATTAAATTAACTAGAAAGCTGCCTACTTCTAAATGGGTCAGCCTGTGAATGAGTAAAAATAGTCCAGGTAAGTTAAGTCACCTTTCTTTTGCTGCAATTGGCAGTTACCCTGCGAATCCTAACTAGTGAGAGGGGTCTGCCTCTGACAATGTCCATATTTGAGGCAGTTTTATACCACCTTCATTTCTAATTATTCCTTTAAGCATGTGCTATAAATTTTTTTTGAGTCCTACTGTACTCTGTCTGTTGGAGGTTGTAAGAAACCTCCAAGCCAAAGCAAGGACGTAGACTTGCCTAGGGAGCCACACACCAGAACACAGTTGTTTTGCCTAAGTCTTAAGCATGTGTAAACCCTTCCTGCAGCAAACACCCACAGATACCATGGCCCTCAAGTGAAGGAAAGGGAGGAGCAGCCTGGATGCCTGGATTTCTTAGTTTTATCCTATACTGATAGACATTGTTGAAAAAGAAGTTTAAAGGGTGAAAGAATGCTCTTAAATAATAGCACTATGAGAACCCAGAGGTTATAAAACATTATACTTGGTATCAGGTTTAGCTTCAATACTAGGTTGTTTTTTGGTTTGGTTTGGTTTGGTTTGGTTTTTTTTTGTATGGACTATCTGTATTTTATTCAGAATGGATTAGCATCTAAGCTAAGAAACTGCAATTAAAAAAATGCTTAACTGAAATGTTTTTCCTTCCAAGA
Organism: Heliangelus exortis; assembly: GCF_036169615.1. Taxonomy (NCBI): domain Eukaryota; kingdom Metazoa; phylum Chordata; class Aves; order Apodiformes; family Trochilidae; genus Heliangelus; species Heliangelus exortis. The sequence goes on from NC_092431.1 coordinate 19,436,795, forward strand.
TTCATGAAAAACAGAAATCACAAAGTGTTTCTCAATGATCCACTTTCTTCTAACCTAGATATTACCTTCTACTACTGAAAATCATCAGAATCAGACCTTGATAGATAGTTTGGGTATTCCATCACTTTTCTCTATTAAATATTTTAACACTTGGCAGGTTTCCTCTTTTCATGTTCAAGTGAAAGATAAAATAGAAATGACAAAATTTTTGCTAAATTAAAATTATGTCAGTTTGAGGTTAATTCTCCCATTGTGACTATGTTCCTTTTAAACATCCGTTTATCATTCAGTCAGCAAACACATTTTGGCATCCCATTTACAGCAAGATATCTGAATGGAAGATTTAACTGAGAAAACATTCTAGGAGCTCCAAATAGTTATTACAAGTTATTAATGATGTAAATAAAAAAACTTTTTTTTAAATAAATTGATGCTAAATGCTTTTTTTATGATAACTGAGAGTTCCCTGACTCTCACTAAAACTGCTCTTCCATCTGAATACCCTGTACAGTTTGCAGTTTTTGTTGTTTTACAACCTAAACTTAAGCCATGACACAAAGCTTGTGCTGACAAAGTAATTTGCATTGTAAAGGGCATCAGTAGATTCCCTCATTTATGACTTTGGAGTGTGCAGGTACAACATATATCAAAAGTGCTAGTATTTATTTTGGAAAGGAAACTCAAGATCATAATTCAGTGGGAAAACCTCATTCTTAACTGATAGATAATTAAGGTTTCATTGCTCACTGTACATTATGAGAGCAACATAGAAAACACTAATAATGGGGAAATTTCATCTTAAGAGAAACAAGTGCTTGTTGAGGAATGTTGACTTCATAGATGCTTTCTACCCAAAAGGTGAAAAATATCTCAAGCCAAGTATTGATGCTACAGTCCTAGGACAAAGACCATAAAAGCAGCACTTCAGCACAAAAAAAATGGGAAGAGTTTGGGAAGTCATCCACTTTAGCCTCCTGTCAAAAAAGTAGGATCAGCCATACCTGTCTCTGTGTGGAGAGATGTTTGTCTGATCTGTTCTTTGAACCCACTTGTGACTGATAGAAATTCCTCAGCCTCCTTAAGCAATTCACCCCAAAACTTAAGCTATTTGAAGTACAGAAAATACTTCTCTATCTGAATATCTAATACTATGGAAATAGCTATTAACAACAGTTTTATACATCCAAAATTTTAAACTTAAAAAAGTCCTTAAAATTTATATTAAATAGATTTCATTAGTCTCTTCCTTTTTTCAAAGGTTCAAAGAGATAAACCAATATAACTGAGGTCAACACTCCAAGTCCACAGAGAAAAAACTGGTTTGAGTGCTCCATTTTAAGCTTATTTCAAGGTAGTTTAAGGCAAAAGTTTTTCCCAAACTCCCCTCACTTTTTCAGTCATATAAAATTCTAACAGCACAAAGATAAGCTATCTTTCTACACTCTTCATGTAATCAGTCTGTGTTGTTAATAGCTCACCAGTGAGATGATATGTCTGAGTTGCCAACCCTTTTGATGGATAGCTTTTTATCAGTAAGTTGCAGAAGTTATATAGTAAGAAATTCCAAACTGATTCTTTTTTTAGAACAAAAAAATATTTATACAGCCACAGTCAGAGCTGTTAACCACAAAATTTAGAGGTATGCACATTTCCTTAGAACAAAGTCCACTGAAATTGAAAAGTTTGCCAAAATGTCATTGTTATTTTTATTCCTGTTGATACAAATGGATTTCTTTTTTTTTACCTCCTAGTGGGTCCTCTCTCTCTCTCTCTTCCTCCCTCTCTCTCTCTCCTCCTCTCTCCCCCCATCAGTATCCCCAGGAATCTGAATGAAAACTTTAAGGGCTATTGAGTGCAGTAGGATGGGCTTCTCAGCAGTGTAATGTATCAGTGGATTTACTAAATCTCACACCTGGCTTAGAAAAACAGAAGAGAGAATCTGAAGAGAGAATCTTTAGAGAATCTGAAGTTAACGCAAAAAAAACCAACCTCTTTTTTCTATCTTGTTCATTTTTACATAAAACAATTCTGAACAAATCATCAGATAATGGCACTGCCTGTAGCTGGGAACAGTGCTATGAGAGCTCCTCCCTTTGGCAGTGAACCTTATTTTCAGCATAATAAAAAACCACTTCTTTATCAAGCCAATGAAATTAAAATAATGAAGTATTTTTGTAGAATTACCCCAGAAATGCTAAAACCTTTTTGGAATACAGACTATCTTTGGCTCTAGGTATTACATGGTAATTAGTTACTTGCAAATACTTAGAAGATATTACAATTAGAAGAACGTTAACCAGAAGTTAAATAAAAGTTAGTCAGAGATTTATTGAGTAATTTCATGAACAGTTTGGTAGACTTTGTTTTACTGTGGACTTAATTATTTTATCTGCCATTTAAAGTAAACACTTAGTCATACCCACTTACACACTGCTTATCTAGAAGGGGATAAATACAATATAACATCACAATAAACCACATAAACTGTGTAAGAAACTTCAAATTTGCAGGATGCACATTACTTACATGGCATCCAAGTGATCTGCTACAGTAAAGATGGTTTAAAAATTCTTAGCCCTGATTGTGTTTTTATAACAAAGATTAAAAGCTACTACCAAACCCAAATCTGCAATGCAAGTGCACAGGCTCCTGCAGTATTGGCTTTTAAGGACTAAGTGTGATTTACTGTGAGTCTTCTCTTTCATTGAAGTTTGAAGAGGTGGGGAGGTTTTCTCATTGCTTGTTATTAGACATGTGTTGAAAGAGATCCCTTCATGTGCTGTAAAGCTTTTCTGTAACAGTTTGTAGGTGCTTCAAGTATTTCAATTAAACTGAGTACTGCAGTGCAAATATAAGGTGAATTTTGCTGTATCACTTGAGATGGTCCTTTGGTCACAGCAGGGCTGTAGAAGTTTCAAAAGAGACCATAGAAACTTAGAAAAACAATAATTCTTCAGTGCTCATTACTTAATTGATGTGATTATAAGAAGGGGAGAAATAATAAAGGAATTAGAAGAAAGGTATTGAAATTGAGCTGTGCCATTAAGATGAGAAGCAGCAGTAATTATTACTAAATTATTTCCTCTGGTCAGATAACAGCTGAGCCTTTTAATGAATGGCAGCAGCTCAGTTCTTTCAAGGCAAAAGAAGGAATGGAGAAATACTTTTATTTCTTGCCACTAGTGACTGTACCTGCTTAAGGAAAAGAGAAAGTGTACTGTGCAGGGTGACTGAGTACTGAAATTTAGTGTACCTTTATTTGCTGTTTCCTTAACATGAAAGAAGAAAAACAGTATTGCTTTTAATATTGAGAACTATACAACCAGAGGTTTCCAGCTTTCTGTGGAATTCTGCCTCTTTAGTGGCAATATAATGATAAAATAAATCTCTGGCTTTTACTGAAATTATGTTACTGGGTTTTATGTACTCTGTTATATGCTGTATCAGAAATATCTCATGCTGAATGTTAGTCTTAATTTCCCAAAGGCTTTTTTTCTATGTCATGTTTAATAATAAAAGTTTTGATTGAGTTTACTGTACTTTCTTTTCAGAATTACTTTCAAATGCACTGCTTGTCTGCTGGCTGAAGTGAAAATGTAAGTGGATACTAGTAACAAGCATATTTTTCTTTTTTGCAGATACCAAACACTTTCTAAGGTTATATGGGTATTGCTGGCCAAGCATCAGTGGTTTATTCGTTGCTTGATTACAAGTGGAATTGTAAATTGAATAAAATAAGATGGATATGGAGGATTACCAACTGCTGTTGGCATACAACTGCATGCTTAAAGATGTCTTCATTCATTAACAGCCTATTTTAGCCTGCCAAGGCTGGAAATGAAATGCAAGTCACAGCTTGTACATTTATCACTGTAAGGAAAGCATCCTGCCAGTACTGGTTAGGCAAAGTGTACTTGCAGCCATTAGCAGTCCAGTCTGATTACCAGGCTCAATCTGTTTCTAATGGCAACCTTTGCAGTGACAGCATTGTTTCCATCTGTGCTCACATGAGAGATTTTAAATCTTAGCCTTTAAAGTCCTGAAATAACCTTATAGAAACATTTATTTACTTTCTTAGGGATTGTTCCAGCTAGTGGACTGCAACCCAATGTACCTGCAACAGCCTTCTGCTCAGTAAGCCAAAGAATAGTTAGCTGGTACTGCCTCTAATTACAACAGGTACTATGATTTAGTAGCTTAGCTTTGCTCTTTTTAATTACCTGCAGTAGTAGGAGTAGTAATTCTCTTATCCTGCAGTAGAGTGAATGGTGGCCCTGCTTCCCAGAGAGAGCAGGTAAGTGCTTGTGAACAAATCTGAAGTGAAAGTTAATTGAGGGAGTTAATACTTATGTCAGGGGAAAAGAGATGGGGGGAAGTGGAGGGAGCAGTAGGAAGAAGAAGGAAGATGGAGGGGACAATATTGGTTGTGTGTTGGGTAGTCTTGGAAAAAATAAGGGACAGCATAAATGAAATAAATGAGTAACCTACAGCCTGATGTTTTTACCGAGTTGCTGCTACGTTGTCTTGTACCATGAATTTTGATCACAAATGTGTCATGCCACACATTATTTCAGCTTTTCTGAACACCAATGTTTATAAGCTTTTCCTTTGTACTACATGTAAATATTTATCCTTTAGTGAATTACTGTTTTAAGTCTGAAAATAACATTAGAAAGTGGGTGTGTCTATGGATTTTTAAATGTAAATGTCTGATGTACTACAGCTATTGTTTTCTTAAGAGCCTTCCAAGGTCAGGATAATAGGTTTACCTAAATTCTTCCAGGATTTGGCATTTATGACTGTGCATGTTGCATTTCTGTAATAGTAATTTACCTTAAGCCCTTTCTCTTAGCCAAAAATTCATCTTCCTTAACTGGAATTGAGAGAAAAAGGCAACTGAAAGTGATCATAACTTCTAGGATATAGTAGGATAAAGTCACTTAAAATAAGTACTCATTCTCTGTAGCTGAGGGTAAGGTATTAAATTATTAATATTGTTCAAGATATTAAAGGTCAGTGGGATGTTTTGAGCAAATAAGCATAATTTAATTCTTAATGAATTATGAAAACAAACAAACAGAAAAAACCCCAAGCCTCTCAAATGACGAGAAGTAAAAATTGAGTTACTAAAATTTTATTTAACTTAGTTCTGTTGCAAGCAATCTTAGTATCTGAAAAGTGAATTGAAGCAGTGTTAACTGTCTGGTTAGTAAGAGGTACAGTAATTAAGCTGGAATAAACAGGAAACTAGGTCAAAGAGCTTAGATATATTACAATAGGCCAAGGTTCAGAATATCTAAAATTAATGTTACAGGGGAAATAACATTTGCTGTTTAATTGTTGCAGACCTACAACAACTGAGACAGCAGCAACATTTGGAGAAGTTAAAAGAGAAAAGGGAAGACTCTGAATCCTGAGGTGTGTATACAGCAACTGATTATCCAAAATGCATTTCTCAAAATAAAACAAATGCTGAAATAAGGACACTTTACAGATTCTTTCTTCTTCTGTCCCAAAGTCAGTTCCACATACTATAGTTTTAAGAGAAAGAACATGGAGGTGAGTTTCTGTTTTAATTATGGTTAGTCAGAGTTTAAGACATGAAATCATCAAAGTCTGGGAGAAAAAAAGGCACAGACACAATGAGAAACATGACAACTAAGGAAAGAAGTGGAGGGGATGGAGGTGGCCACTCACCAAGGTTGGTATGGAACCAGGAAGGTGGCTGCTGACCTGGGGGGAGCATATCAACCTGTCCTGGTAGTACACTTACCCCAGCCCACTGCAATGTGTTTTAGCAGGACATAAATGAGTCTGCACCATGGTGAGGCCAGTCCTGCTTTCATGTCTCCTCATTCCATAGCAGGGATCAGCCAAATCAAAGTGATCCCAAGACACAGTGGCAAAAAGTGTGTCATGAGGATGAGTTAATCTCACCTAAGCTTAGCTGCCTGCACTGGAGACATCACAGCTGAGCTTGTCATTCTCAAATCTCTTTATAGTCAAGACACAGGGGGCAGATGTGCTGCATCTTATCTTAAATATGCTCTTTTTTTTTTTTTTTTTTTTTTTCCATGTACTCCTGTGGTGACTTTAACAGACTAGCTGAAACGAACACACCTGGCAATTCTCTTTGCTCAAATGAATGTTTTTGTCTGTGCCTCTATTATGTGTTGGTATGAAAATTGTTACAGAAGATGAAATTGGATTTTCTTCAGAAAGATTTTCAGGTGGTGTAAAGATTGGAGGAGTGTTGTCAACTATCTGTTGACCCAAGGCACTCATACTAGGAGTTCATTCTCTCAGTCATGCACTGCACAATGTTCACATCTGAAAGTAGATACAAACATCTATGACTTCCTTCAACAATACTCAGAATTCAGTCAATAGAATAATTGCTTCATATTTGTATCAGGCTTGTTGTTTTATTTTCTCTCCTCCTATAACAACAGCTGGTTAAAATTTTCCTCCATATCAAAATAAACCAGAGAAAAAAATAGTCTTCTCAATTAGCACATTTATTGATAGATGCAGAGATCAAACAACAGAACAAGAAGGAAAAACAAACCCCTGCTCATGTCTCTTTATCATACTTGTACCAGCATCACCAATGTGCTCAAAAAATAAATGGAAAGAAAGCTAACAAAGAAATATAAACTCAGTTATATTCTAATCAATGTGAAAGCATGAAAAAATCACTGTTGAAAATTAGCTATTAAAAAAATTCAATTAAGATTTGTGACTCACTTCACTTTTGATTTTATCCCTTCTGCTCCAGAAAATTACAAAATGCGTATCAAGTGCCCAGTGGGGTTTGGGAGGCAATGACAAACATCCACTTCAAGACATTTCTTTTGGATTCAGACAGCACAGACTATGAGAAAAGGGATTAAGGTACCTCACTAAATATTGCAGTTGATTATTTGTCTTACATGTAGAATGTTTTGATGTTTGTGATTTGTTTTACAATGTTTTGAGAAGGAAATGCTATCGATTATTTCTCAGGAACTAAATGGTTTTTGGATTTTACCTTCTTGGTAGATTTTCGGTAAATTATTTATTTTTAAAGCAGCAGCAGCATGTTTTTAACCATCCCATTTTACTGGGTTTTCCAATGTTAGCTACAGTAGAAAATCCAGAACTGTTCATTACCAGTGGGAAATATGCAGCTCTATCTATTCCTATCGTATCAGCTGTTTTGGTATTTCTGTTGTTTTTATGGCACCATCTCTAATGATCTCATGAACTCATGACAAACTAGGGAAGAACCATAAAAATATTGATTGGAAGAAGCCCCAGCCTGGTGCTTGGACCAGGATTTCTACCAGTAGTGGCTCAAGTCAGCCTATGGTATAAAAACAGCCATTAAATAAATTTCCTAAAAAAAAGACTTATTTTTATTCTACACAGCTTTACCTATATGAGGAAAATCAGGGACAAATTATACAAGAATGTTACTTGTAAGTGGTGCCACTTATTGCTGATATTGCTGCTTTGCTCCTGAGGCAAAGGCAAAGGAAGGCAGCATATTGTAATTCATTAGCAATCCCTTCATTTTTCCACTTTTGCTCACTGATCTCACAAGTTTTTAAGAACACTATGTTTTATCACTTTCTCCATCAAAATGAAAATTCATCATTAGATCAAGTTTTCTAAAATTTATAAACAGATGCTATTGGTTGTATGCAATTTGTACCTCACACCAAATACTTTTGGGCAAAAAAATATAGCAAGTGATAGTTTTTCCTTATAACGTTAACGTTGTTTTGAGCATGTAGTAGATTTTTTTTAAACTTCACCAATATGAATTTCAGATCACAGAATCCAGAATCATTTTTATGGTTGGAAAAGATCTCTCAGATCTCTCTGTGTCCAACCATCAACATCCTCCCCAATAAAATAAAATAAATTAATAGATATATATCACCATGCCCTGTTCTGAAGTGCCTCATCTATGTGGTTTTTAGACACTTCCAGGGATGGTGACTCCACAACCTCCCTGGGCAGCCTGTTCCAGAACCTGACTACTCTCTCAGTAAAGAAATTGTTCCTAATACCTGGTCTAAACCTCCCCTGGTGCAACTTCAGGCCATTTCCTCTGGTCCTGTCATTGTTCACTTGAGAGCAGAGGCAGCACCCCCCTCCCTACAACCTCCTTACAGGGAGCTGTAGAGAGCAATAAGGTTTCCTTTCAGCCTCCTCCACACTATAAGCTCAATAACTCAACATAAGCTCAAATATCAACAGTTGTCCAGAGACACTGCCTTTACAATGAATAAATAATATATAAATAAGAAGAAATGATAGATTCTCAATTTGACTTTTTTTTTTTTTTCCCCCCCCCTCTAAAAATCAAGTAGAACTGCAGTCTGTTTTTGTCTGCAGCACAGAGGAGGCAGCTAGCCTGGTACTCATCTTGTGTCTGTTAGCATTATGCCAGTGTCAATGAAGATACAAAGATGCTGCTCTGCTACTCTGGAACCAGTGAAGAAAATTAGGCCAATTTCTGCACACAGACAGCAACAAAGGAACCATTTGGGAATAGCACCTCTAAATTTAATAAATCTGTGCCTCGTATGGCTCTGTGGCTCAGACTGATCTAATCTAAGATGCATGTTTAAATGACATCAGAATCTGACCTACTAAGGCTAGGGTTGGGAAAAAAAGAAAAGTAACTTCAAGCTTGTGAGGGCAAACCCTAAACAACAAGCATTTGAACTGGTTTCACAATTGTAGTATTTCCAAATCATCTCCAGCCCACCAAGTATTGTAGGAACATGACTTTTCTTTACAGGACCTGTTTGCTTATACCTGAAGATCTGTATCTGTGTGTGGAAGGAAATGAAACAGAATCAAGGTATAAAAGCAATTAGAACTTTCCTATTTCATACAACCTTAGGATCTTGAGTAAAATTGTGACAGGTGTGAGAGACCACAGCACAATCCTACTCAGCTGCTAGAGGACCTTCTTTCATAGACTGATTTGTAAGGTCCCTGTCACCTTGGAGTTAACTTGTACAAGAGATGATCTAACCCAGATGAGTTATTTAGGCTCCATTAGAGTCATCAGAGGAAGATGTTCATTTGGAGAAGGCAGTTTCATCTTGCCCACATTAGAGCACAGAAAAATGTGGTCACAGCAGCAGTGAAGCAGGGGAAGAGGATACAATCCTTATAGGAAAGTGAGATGACCAACCACAGGAAGAATCCACACAAAATGGTTGCTTTATGATAATGGTGTTCTATTGATTTCACAGCATCCCACAAAGGAATCTTAGCAAGACTTTGAGGAGAAGGTTGTTGTTTGTGTTCCCCACCTCCAACATCAACTTTATCACCAGGTTTGAAAGGTAACTTCACATGAAGCAGTAAACATTGTCATTGTGTAATTATGAGCATAATGGAAATACAAAACATGCTGCAAAATTAATGTAGATGTAATGAAAGCACTGAAGGAACTCTCTCTCGTGATTTATCAGGACAACTTCAGATGTGTCAGTTGTCTTCTATAGGCTGGGCACAATTTAGCTAGACTACTTCAGTTTATCAATATTAATGTATAAAGAACACTGTTGTGGGGATTAGTGGTTATCTGATTTCACCCCATGTTCTGAATAACAAAATGATTATGCATTTTGCCTGCAATATATTTGTCATTGAAATTCTATATAATTTATTTATTAAGATAAGATGTGACAATATTTATATAAGAGTATCCTCCCAATCACTCAACTGCTTCTAAATGCTAAGGCCCAATTAGATGATTTTTGCCTATAAGGTCTGGTAATCACTTCTTGACAGATATTAAATGATTCATCTAAACACATTCCACTGGTTTATCCATGAAAGAAATATTATTTTCCTTTTCTTTTTTTTAATTTTTTTTTAATCTAAATCAGTGTAGCGATTAATTAAAACTCAAGAAGTTTACAGCACCCAGCATTTGGATTGCACTAGACTTCACTTCAAAAGTATGAGCACTTAATTTATAGTGTACTTTTTAAATTAATTGCAAGCCCTAGCCTCAGTGTAGTGTTAATTCTACTTTAGGAGATGATTTTTGATATCCAACTGCTTTGTGCACCTCTGTACTCACCACCAGGCACTTTCACAAGAGAAAAGACCTTGTAAATCACTTATGGCAAATGTTCTTTATTGATAACTGGTGCTATGTAGTGCAGCAGCTCTGTCAAAATCTTGTTAAGATGCTCTTTCCTCTGTTGCATTCCTACAGGTTATGGATGAAGAAAGAAGAGTGGTGGCCTATGCCACCCATTCCAGTGCCAGCACTAACGTGGCTGTTACACACTGGTGGATGAAATGTGAACACGGGACACAGGAGAACAAAGTTCATCTCTGCAAGGCCTGACCTATGGTCCTTCTGCCTCTGAATTCCACAGAGGGGCCTCAGCACCACTCAGGAATGCCACGAGCTGTCCCAAAGGTATTTCCTCCCAGTCTACTTGTTGGCTTGCTAGTCTGTAAAATTGAACTGAAGCTGCTGGGTTCCTATTACATTTCCATAAAAGGAGCAATGCAGACAAAACCTCAGCTAATGACAAGTTTATGAATTGTAGAGATATGACCTGAAAGTATTGTATCCAGTTAGGTTTGAAACGGAGCTGGAAATGTGTAGGTAAGAAGTAAATGCTTTGAAGTCTGTATTTACTGCAAGCTCATGGGGTATTGGGGTTACTTCTACAGGGGCTTGTAGTAAATATAACCCAGCACAGGAATTTATAGTTTTGCTGCTAAACCAGTGCAGAGGTATCTTGTCAGATTACCTGCCTATCCCACAGATTCTACAATTTTTTTCCATTCTGACAGGGAACAGAACATCAATGTCATGAAACCTCCAACAAAATGATCCAGTCCATGTAGTGCCAGATGCTGAGGTTGGGGCTGCCACTGCCTTGGTCTGACAGTGGGGTCTGGTGCCTGCCCTGTGCCTCCCCAGCTTGGCAGCTCTGCCTTTGCCATGTGCTGCCTTTCCACTGCCTGCCACAAGGTCACTCCTTGATTCGGAGTGAAAAAAGGACAAAGCACTGAATATCTGCAAGCCTTTGGATTCATTGTCTGACCAAGTGCACATAACAAGTGGCATCTGAGTGGTAATTGCCTAGAAAGCCCTGGAATAAGCCTGGGCAAAGAACCTTCCTTTGCAAAGTGATGCATTGCTGAGAGTCTTCTCTCCTTTTCACACAATCAGAAGGTATTAAAAATATTAACAAGGCATTATGGCAATAGAAGAGAGAATTATTAGCAGTTAGTTGTAAAAAATGCTATTCTAATTGTTTCAAGTTTGGAGTTTGGTTTTTTTTTCTTCCACACTGCTACAACTTCAATAATCAAGCAACAATACTGCAAAGTTTAAGAGATCGAAGAAATTATAGTGCTTTGTAATTTTGCTATCAATTTTTTCCTAGCTACCCATTTTTCAACCAATAGATTTACATATATACATATATATGAATGATATGTATGTATATCTGTGCCTATTGGCCTAGTTTAAATCAAGTTTTCTATTTGCTATATATCGTTATTCTCTTCCTTCCAGAAGTGACTTGGTAATCAAAAGGAAATATACAATATTCTTGTCTTGTGTGATTTTTTTTTCCCCTCTTTAGTTTTAATTTTATACATTCACCTTTCAAACGTGTACATTTATTGTGGTCAGGTGTTTCTGAATTCTTGCTATATGTACCAGAACCTGTCCTTCACTGTCATCATTTGGTTACTGCTTTATATTGATGTAAAACTAACTGGGAAAACTTTCCCTGGTTAGTTTGTTTGTTTATTGATTAGAAAAAGAAACAAACAAAAGAAAGGGAAAGAAAAAAGGAGGCCCTTTCTTGTAAATATAAACACATCATATTTTCTTTTCAATTTGCAACAACACCCACAGAGAAACTGAAGGTGAGTTTAAGTCTTCACTACCTTTTTGTATATTTTCTCTGCCACATTTAACTTTCTCTGTTTAGCCACAGCTATTTGAGATGCCTCCCACATTCACCCTGGCAGGCACACTGTTAACTAACTTCTTGTTTAAATGAAGGGCTACGCTGACAATTAAATGTAGGATCATGCATGCTTCAGTGCAGAACCTTATTATAATCAACGTGAGTAGAAGCAGAGTGCTGAAATTATGGGTTTTAGTCTGCATCTGCATGGCATTATTATGCTTATCAAGGTGAAAATGTCAACGCTGAAGAATGTAATTGTGTACCTTAAGCTGCAGCGATAGCTAAACTGAGCTCCTGCCTCCACTATTAATGCACCAGAGTGCTGCTCTGAAGAGGCACTGGAACTCTTTATGTAGGCAAAGCTTTCAGTTCATGAATTTATTTCCTTCCTCGCTTTTTTTTTGACTTTCAGAGATAATGTTTTTCTGTATGGGTATTAATTCAATATAGATTTTCTGATGCATTCTTTTCCCTTTTTTTTCCTCCTGGTCAGGGACCAGAAAGAATATTGTACATTTGTATATAGCTCCACTGCCCTCTGGGAGGTCAAGTGTGAAATGAGTTGAGAGACACATTGACAGCCCATGCGTGAGCTGAAACAACTCAAGCTGGTTATCAGTAATCTGGTTCTGTGGCTCAAGTCTGGGTTCTTATTACATAAAATCAGATAAAGCAACAAAATAATTCAGTGAATTATCTATGCTTAGTAGATTATAATTTTAATCTGAACATTAGGTCTCACACAAATTATGCATGGTTTAGTTGTTGATTTTAATGTTTAGTCATCTTGAACACTTTGTTAGTCATTTATATTGCAAAACAAAAGCATTTTTTAAAATACACTGCATTACTTTGTTGGGTTTCATATACGTGCAGTGCTTGTAAATCAGTGCTTGTAAATTACCTGCAAGGGTGGGTGGGTGGCTGAACCACACACACACACACACACACACACACACACACACAGAGGGAATGGTTTCCCCTCAGAGTCACAGTGATTGACTTGAGATACTGCCTGTGCTGACCCCATAGGATGTTGATAACCCAGCTGCCAAAATCCATCCCCATACCTGCACACTACTATTTGATTTCTCAAATAATTACACTGCAAATTCTCTAGTTCTTCCCTCCCTCCCTTCTCCTTTCCTTTCCTCTTCCCACCCCACCCCTCCCTTCCCCTTCTCCTTTCTCCCTTTCCTTGTCCCCTTCTCCTTTCTCCCTTTCCTTCTCCCTGTCCCTTTCCCTCTCCCTTTCCATTCCCTTTCTCCTTTCTCCCTTTCCCTCTGTTTCCCCTTCCCCTTTTCCCTTCTCCTTTTTCCCTTTCCCTCTCCCTTTTTCCCTCTCCCTTTCCCCCTCCCTTTTCCCTTCTCCTTTCTCCCTTTCCGTTTCCCTTCCCTTTCCCCTTTTCCCTTCTCCCTTTTCCTCTCCCTTTCCCTTTTTCCCTCTTTCCCCCTCCTTTTTCCCTTCTTTCTCCCTTTCCCCTTCTCCTCCCTTTCCCCTTTTCCCTTCTCCTTTCTCAATTTCCCTCTCCCTTTCCCTTCTCCTTTCTCCCTTTCCTGTTCCCTCTCCCTTTTCCCTTCTCCCTTTCCCTCTCCCCCCTCTATTTCCCTTTCCCCTCTCCCTTTCCTCTTTTCCCTTCTCCTTTCTCCCTTTCCCTCTCCCTCCCCCCCCCCTCTATTTCCCTTTCTCTTTCCCTTCCCCTTTTCCTTTCCTTTTCCCTCTCTGCTCTCTCCCCTCCAATTTCCCTATAAAATAGATTCTGGAAGAAGACAGCATGCTAAGGCAATATAATAAACAATTTATTTTGACATTATTTCAGTTTATTGGCAAAAATATCCAATAGTACGAGTCATTATTTTAACTGATTTAGTTCTAAAATACTCCTCTCAATCTGATTTTTGCAGTGAAGAGATACAAAGGCCATCCAAGTGTCTAAGGATCACATACGTGATCAAAGTTTGCTTTTGTATGCTTTTATGTCAAAGGAAGAAAGTAGTTAGAAATTAATTGTCCTGAAGAAGCTTCAGCATTTATGAATCATTTGATTATTTCCTTGCAGATAGAATTAATCTTAGCTACAAAGAGAGAACACTTGCTTCTGTTTGAACATTTCGTAACCTCATAGAAAGAGCAGAGCACTGGCACCTCCCAGAAGCTTTAATGAGGTAAGTGTGGCGGTGAGTGAAGGAGGAGCAGAGCCACACATCAGGCAGAGCTCAGGAAAATGAACACTTCTGCATTTATTCCACTGTAATTTATGGAAGTGAAGAAGTTACTTATACTACTCAAAATAATTAAGAAAAATTCTTATGCCTTTGAAGCACTGAACCTTGGCATGATTTCTTGTAGCCAAGAGCCAAGTTCTGCTCATCCATACACAAACAGCACAGCAAAGGAATCACTGCACTATCTGTACCAACCTTAGGGGGATCCATCCCCCACTGAAGTTTTATGTCCCAGTGATTAGTGCAGGACTCCCCGTGACAAAGCAGCTCAAGTCCATGATGGGTAAAGGCAGCTCACTGACTCCTTCCTCATGGACTGCTGGAGTTTGGACTTGGACAAATTCCAGGTCATGGCACATTCCCTCTGCAGGACAACTTAAAAGGCTAAGCAAGAGGTTCAGATTTTTAATGCTACAGCAATAAAAGCCATAAAATTCATTGTCATTTAGCAGAAAAAGTGTATTATGGGACTGCAAGGCTTGAAACAGTAGTGGATCAGCCTGAGAATCACAGTGTTCTTAATAATAAAAGCTGCAGATGTCAAGTTTGTTTCCAGTGTTGTTTGCTTTGATATAAATCTAAAATAGCTCTTGGAGACTGATGAAGTAAAACTAACATGAATCAGTATTTTAAAATGAGACAGGCACTTTTTACATGTTGCTGTCAGAACTGTGTTATCTCCACTGATTTTATTCGTTATGTATCAAGATGAGACTTTTGACTCATGCTAAAAGCAAACCTCCCATTGCCAATGACAGGGAAGTCCTTTCTGTTACATACATTAAAATCTTTGTGAGAGGCCATTATTGATCCTGCAGCTGTGTGCAGCCTGCGTGTCTGATTTTTATTTTTTATTTTTTCCTCCTTTATGCTCTCTATGTAAACCACTGTTTCTGCACAAACAAATCTTTTAACTGATTTCCAGGAACAGAAAGCCCTTTGAGATAGAACCACAGCCTGAAGTTTGAAGAAACCTCTGGAGGCCACCTGGATGCTCACCATGTCCAGATGGCTTCTGAACATCTCCCGGGACAGACACTCCACACAGACCCCCCCTTGGGGCAGCACAGAGTGAGGCAGCTCAGTGGCACCGTGCTGGAGGTAAAGTGTGTGCTGTGCATGCCTGGAAGTCTGGTGGGAAAGGGGAGAGCCAGGGGAAGAGGCTGTGGCATGATGTTGCTTTGAAGCCCCAGCAAGTGCAAATCAGGCTCACACTTTAATAAGAAATCCCTGCTAGGACACTGTCAATTTTTATTTGTGGTGTTTTGCTCGCAACCAAAAATCTGTTTTGGTTCAATTCTTGCAGCATTCAGACAAGCATCAAAATGACAATTTACTTCTGGTTCAAAGAAAAAAATAAAAATGGTTTGTGTGATTATCAGTTCAGCTTCATGTCTGGTTTTCATTACTGAAAGCCATGATTTTAAAATATTGAGCTTATCTCTGTAAAGGATCAGACCTAAACCCTTTTTTATCATCTAAACCCAACATTTTCCTTGTGTATGTAACCCCTCTCTGCCCTTCCTCTTTCTCTTTTGATAAAAAAACTGCTGACAAGGCATGTTTGATAGTCTTGTAAAGGCAATAAGATCAAATACATACAGGGTATTAACAGAAAAAGAAAGAATGTCCTTAGGAGGGAAAAGATGTTGCAGGACATGAATTCAGTTGTAGTGCAGGAAAGAGCTGTCAGTCTTTGTGAAAAACCAGTTCAGAGGCTGCGTGCCACGGGGAGGGAGTGAGACCCCAGCATCAGCACGGGGCTGTTTGGGGAGGAGCTGGCTCAGCCTTGTCAGCCATGAGCTGGGCTGAGGGAGGGCAGGGGCAAGGGGGATGCAGCCCCCAGCACTGCCACGGTGACTCCTCTGCCTCTCTGGCTCACAAACAAAAAAATTCCTTCCCCAGCACACTGCTGTGTCTTGAACCAAGGTCCTTCTTCCCCAACAGCACTGTTCTGCTTCTTGCCTGTTTATTCTTTTGTCCTGATGATTTTACTTACTTATTTATTTATTTAATTATAACCTTTTATTCTTTTTTTTTTTTTTCTTTTGTAGCCAACTGCTCTATGGAGAAGAAACCAAGATGAATTGTTAGCCCTCTGGAATTAGGCCACTTGGCAGAGAGTTGGGAAAGCAGGTAGGGGAGTTTGCTTACAAGCAGTCTGGCATCAGCAGGGATTCCCACAGACTCTTTTAATGATTGTGTGGTGACACCAAAAATAGGACCTGAGCCTTCGCCACTTGCTGTGGCCAGTGCTGTATCTTAACAGCCTTTCACATGTTGAAACATTATACAAAAGCCCAATTTTTTCAAGTTTAAGACCCCAGCTGAGAGGGCTGTGAGAAGCAGTCCAACAGCCATCTTTGATGAGTATATTAAGCCACAAAAGGACTGAGTATCACACTGAGGAATTAAGCCATAATTTAACACAGATTTGGCCAATACTGAATAATTACTAACTCAGGATACAATTTGTCCTAGAAATTTTGCTTCAAAAGCAAATCCACTTTATGGATTCTATAAACATGTTTGCATTTACTGTTCTACAAAAATACATATCGAAAAATACTCTAAACAATTGTCTGTCTCTAGCTGAGCCTTCACAGGTATTTGTGATTTTTGGTATTGCTGCTTAGTCTTGTCCATGCCAGTTTATCTTAGAAAAATATTAATTAAGCCTCAGAGCAGGCCCTCTTCTACCTTCATAGTCCAGTCAGAACTCAGATGTAGCACTGGACAGGAAAAACAAAGGAAATCAAAGAAATAGAAAGAATCCAAATGCAAGTTTTCTTGAGAGAAAAAAAGAAGGAAAAGAAGTCACTGGCTATGAATTATTCACAGAGGGTCAGAAAAAGTCATTTACACAGTATGTAAGTGGTCTGTTAATTCTGGTAAAGCAGTTGCACAACATCTGTATCAAGATAATTATTCAGAAAGCTTATGAAGAAAACTGTAGCCTCAGAGACACAATATTTATCTTTAACATGGAAGAAACCTTTAGAAGTTGATGTTAATGCCTTTGTGCCTGCACTAGTACCTTGGGTGAGAACTTTCTTGTTCCCATCATGACTTAATACATGTACAGGTTAAAAAAAAATGCATGTGAGGTTTGAAACAAAAGTTCCCTGGCATAGTGAGAGGAGTGCACTTTCCCAGCTGCTGTCATGACCCAGTTGATGGATAAATCAGGTGCAGCTTTGTTCCTCCAAGGTCAGCTGTTCCTTGGGTTGTATGCAGGACTGCAAAACCACCCTTTGAAGATCAGGAGCTGTCTTGCTCTTGCTAGATCTTAAGCTTCCTTTAAAGTGTGATAAAGTTTAGGTAAAAGAGTTCTTATCACCAAAGAAATCCTTTAAAGCTGACATTTTCAGCTGTTAGATCACCTTGTAAAGGCAGGAATGGAGAATTAAAACTCTTGGCCAGTTGGGTCTAACCCTTTGGCAACGTGGACAGGTCTCCAATAAAAGGGATCAAATACTGGGACTGTGCCTGTTCCTGTGTCAGTCAGTGTATAAACCTCTGGTGCTAATTTACTTCAGCAACCTCATCCATTGCTGATAGAACAAAGTTACAAAATATTTTATTACACCTAAGTTTCTTAATAGAACAGAATAATCCAGCCAGAAATGTTTAGAGCCAGTAAATATGTGCAAGTTTGGCTACTATCTTTGCCACTGCAATTGGCAGAATTGAGCCTGCTGAGTATTCACTTGACAGGACAAGATTATCCCTTCTTGCAAGCTGGTTAATTTAAAATGTATTAGAAGAGGAGGTGAGGTTTTATCTGAAACACACTCACACCCCCCATGTTACTTTTCAGCCCTTACATGGAACTACATTTATTTGCCCCATAGCCTCAATGAAGAGGATTAGATTGGTACATCTTAACAGATACTGAATTTTTTTACAACCTTTTAATAAAGAGAACCCCAAATTTTTTTAGCACACTTGGTACCTGATCCAAGAGGAATTTTGCAATCATTACAAGATATGAATCTAACAAACAATTTCTGCTATTCCCCAGCCCATTCAAGTTTGCTTTAACTTGCACTTGAGTGAAGTAAACACTGAAGGCAGAGCTCAGCACCAGCACTGTCTGCAGTTCACACAGACACAAGGGTCAGGTCTCAGTCTGGATGGATCTTTCATGCTTGCTGCTCAAGACACCTGTCAAGCAATGGCAGGGGAGGAGGAGTGATGATAAAATGGAGGCTGTGGGTTTACTGCATTTACCAAGGGCTGTTCCAGATGTGCTCCTCTGACTCAAGTTTGTTGCATTATCAGATTTCAGTTGAATAAACCAAGATTATGCTTCATGGACCAGTAAAGTAAAAACTCAGGAATCAATAATGACTTCAGTTTAAACTATAGCACTGCTGATGGGTCAGCATTTCCCAATTCTATTCATTTGGAAAATTATTCTTCCTTAATTTAGCTGACATCCCCAGAGAGTTGGTATTAGAGCAGGAGGACCTGCATATGTGGTTTAGCAAAAAGCAGCCCAGTAAAGCTTCCTGCTTGATGACAGTGTAAAGCATGAACGTGGATGGAGGTAAAAGACACAATTATTCCATACCCAAAGCCAGGCAGCTATGGAGTACATCATCTGTTTTACTGATGGAGTGCAAAGTCACTTGCTAACCACAGAAGTCAGATAAGGTCATCTGTTCCAGCTGATTTTTAATGAAGTAAGTACTGCACTGAATGCCTTATGAAGAGAAGCACTTTTTCCATTTCAGAGAAAACTTTACAAATTTTTTTTACAATACTTGTATAATGAAATACTTTTCAATTTTTTTTTTTTTTCGGAACTTCTAAACAATGTAGTGACTCAGCCTGATATTAAAAACTGTTTATATCCCATAGCAAACTTCACAAATCCTTCAGTCCTAGCTTCCACTCATCTGTTTAACCACACAGTGAAGTAAGGCTTGAACACTTCCTAAGTGGATTACAGGGGATGGCGACAGCACAGGGATGGACACCCACCTGCAGGATGAGAATCCTGCCCCAGGTGCTCAGTTTTCACTTTTCACATGTTAAGACACACGTAGTAGGTAGGAACATACTTGCATTAAAACTGTGAAATTATAATTCAATCTGAAATTTAAAAAGCTATCTTGTTTACTTTTAGATTTTTATAATTCTGACATGATTTTTTAATAGCGTAACATCATATACAATACAATCTGTAATGCTCTAATGTAAATGCTGTATTTATAGAACTGATTCAAATAAGATCTAGGAGGAGAGGGGATCTGCAGACACAAGGTAAAGGGGCATTTCTTTACCACAGCCCATGAGAGGTGAGGTGTACGTTTAGCTGACAGCAGAGAACAAGCAGTACACAGCACTAATGCTTACTCAGGAGGGGTTACTGCATGCTTAAAAGTTCAGGTAGGGAGTTGCTATGGAATAACTAACATGTTGCACTTCCTCACTGCCTTCATTGGCACTTCAGAGATAAGCCCTAAGGCTAAGCAGATAAATGTATTTTTGCTGTAGCTGATTTTCCTACTGAAGGGAAAGTGTCACAGAATTACCTGTTAAACATGAACAAATGATTTGCTGTAAAGGAATGGACCAGAACAAGAGACTTCAGGGGGGTTAAGTAAGTGTTTTGCTGAACCAGGAGCTTTAATAGAAAAGACAGATAAAAATCTGATTCATGAACCCAAGTGCACTGACAGCCTCAGGGTGTGTTTTACCTGACCCATGTAGAAGATGGATGGAGGCTGTCCACACAGCCTCCTCTTCCAAAGAAAAGAACTTCCCTCCGTGGCGCCCTTGGCAGTCAGAATATCCAGAGTTGAAGGACGCTGGATTTGGCATGTGTCTTTTTATTGTTTTTTATAGATAGATAGATAGATAAAATGGATTGTACCCTGCCTTGCCAAACTTGTCTCACATCTCTGTATCATTCCTTACCACCAGTTAAAACCAGTAACACTGCTAACATACTGTTGGCTGTTTGGGAACATGATCCCACTGTTCTAACCATCATCCCCTTTGTCACATAAGAAATTTCTGCTTTGGTCTCAACCACAATATTAAGTGATGATACCACTGTTGTATAATTAACACAGGGATCCATAGCTGAGCTATCAAATGGGGCACCTGATACAGATTCAGTACAAGTAGAGGTTAAATGAGATATGCAAAGGTGATAGCCC
This sequence comes from Heliangelus exortis, assembly GCF_036169615.1. NCBI lineage: Eukaryota > Metazoa > Chordata > Aves > Apodiformes > Trochilidae > Heliangelus > Heliangelus exortis. The sequence continues at coordinate 19,457,156 of NC_092431.1, forward strand.
AGTTTCATCCTAATAAAAACCCATCTGGAATGAATGTGTGTTACATTAAAGGGGATAAAAAAGTGATTCTGGGCTTGCCTGCATGTATGGATTTAGAGTGGTGTAAGGACAGGAAACAGCACCCAGCTAGTGGGAGCCCAGACTGGGTGGGCATCCCTCTCATGTATCTTTTTTCCTTCTCCAGTGTGTCCCTTAGAGTCTCAAGAACATCTGTAATGTTAATTGCTCTGCTCAGAGGGATCCTTAAAATTTGTTCTTTAGCAGTTACCACTGTATGAAAGCAAGTTATCTGCTGCTCATGTCCACTGGAGCATACAACAGCTGAAAAAGTTCCTTGGCTTCACACACCAGGGCAGGGCTGGGCTGGGGCTGCCCCCAAGGCACAGATTCACCAAGCAGAAAACTCAGAGGAAAACTTACACAGGTGACCTGAGGGAAGGTGTTGGGATTTTGCAAAGTGCTCAGCACCACTGTATTTGGAGCAGTATAGAAGTGGCTTCAGACACTCAGAGCTACTTTTCAGAGTGTATCAGAAAATGCCAGGTGAGCAGTGACAATGGTTTTAAGTGGATTTGCAGTTTTCTGTAACAATATTTGCTATGTTAAATGGAAAACCTACCTTTAAAAGGTAAGAGAGTTGTTTATTGTTCTTGACAAATAACACAAAATGGTTATCTTAAAAAGGGCAATTTAGCCTAAACTATTCTGTAGAGTTATGGGGTTTGTTAGCTACACGTTTTGTATCCCTTACTGTGCCTGATGAGCACTTTCTCCAAGGGAGTGACAAATTAATAATTTTAATCTGCAAAAAGCATTTTTAATTTTCAAAATCAATGTTAGATGTACTTATTTTCTTATTTAAGAGGCTCAGAGATAAGCCTTTCTTTTGGACACTGTAACATACAACATTTGATGTCTGTACTATAATTTGTGCAGTTAAAAACAGCAACTTCTTGTTTGAAAAACGAGAAAAAAAATGTGTTAATGAATTACATTTCTCATTTAAAGACCTTTGTTTGGACTGTGGACAAATTTGAGGAGTACTGTGTATGAACCCTAGGAGTTCCATCTGTAGAGGTGAGTAAAGGCTCTTGTGTAAAGCTCAGTATCCTTCAGGTCACTGTAAAATGAAAGGTAAGGACAGAAACAGAAAATTTGGAATATTTAAGCATCTTCTGTGGTACCTACTCTTTGAACTGAAATTCTGCAGAAATTTAAGCAATAGTTATTAATCAAAAGTATAACATAGCTGAATGACTGGAAATTAACCCAACAAAAGGGAGTTACCTTTTACACAAAAGTGCTTCATAATAGTTAAAGAACAATTCAGTTTTGGGAAGGTGATATGGCAGAATTAATCACAGATACTCTGCTCAGAATATGAAATAAAAGTTTCCTTTAGACTATTTTTCATACTACTTAGTCTTGCTTTGTATTTGAGAGATTAAACTTCTCCAAGTAAAAATTTTGTTGCTCACTTGTCTTTTGGGTTGCCTTTAATGTTATTATCTACTGTAGAATAAGAAATCCAACAGCTATGGGAGACCTTTCAAAGTCAGTACAGTATCTGCCTGTCTGTTCATGCAAACAGCAGTAGCTACCTGGGGAAAATAATCATGGCAAAAGGTCATATTTGCCTTTTATGTGAAATACCTGTAGACTATCAAGTGGTTTAGAAGTCACTCAATCAATACCAGAAGTCAAGGAAAAGAGTTTGGTTTATCAACATGAATATATTTTGAGTTTTCTAAGATGGAAAGGTATTTCCCTCTGCAGTTTAACTGATGGTTCATAAAACTATTGTTCTAGTGTAGCTGGCAATGGTATTCTAAGCTGCACTGTATTACACAAGAGATTTAAAAACCTGCAAAACCCACGAGGAGCCTTCCCCTCTTCTTTATCCTTCTAACTTCAAAAGGCAAATCAGCAGGAAAGCTGAGACTACAAAACCCCCCCACACATGTAAAATAATAAGAGAGTACTGAGGGATATGTATTTAATCCATATGTACCATGGATCAGTTTTGATTTTCTTGCTGCGTGTTCCTTTGACATAAAAGGGACTTCTGGGTGCACAAGGCAAGGCAAGAAGAAAGTCCTCCAAGTGCATCCAGGTTTGCTAAACACTACAAATGGTTTCCTGTAAAAACAGAGATAGTTAAAAGAAAGAAGCATGCCTGAGATTATGGGATAGTTGTTTTCAGAGTATTTTACTGCAGAGTTCCTGTGAATTATTTTAATTTGAAGGCATTAGTTTAAAGAATGTAAAGTCTGCAACTTATTGTCTAGCAAAAAAGTTCACAATTGCTTTCATGTAAGCAATTATGATAAAAATTCTCCTCTAAAAGAAAATTCCAAATCTACTTTGCATTAAGAAAAAAAAAAAAAAGACATAAGAAAAATAACATTTTTAAAGGTATTATCAGGGATCATACTATACACGACTGTATGAACATGGACAAGTTGACACTAATGAAGTATTAAAATGGCATTGCTTTTAGTAAATTCCACATAGCTGTTTAATCTGACAATTAAATAATGAAATGTAATAGTAATATGCTTGAAATTTTAGTAAGAGTCCTGAGGGCCCAGCGTTACCTGGGCTACCAGAGTTTGTGAATCATGAGGGATCATCTGAGAGGATCAGGAGACCAAGCTGCAGGATGGGAGTTACCATGGAGAGATGGGATAAAAGAGTATGGAGAGTCAGGGCTGCACCTGCCCTTCTCTTGGGTGCTGCACTTTAGCTGCTACTGGATTTCTGGAGCTGTACATTGAGTTTTGATACCCCTGAAAAATCAGCCACTTCTTTAACTACTCCAGGATCCCTAATCCTTATTTAAACCTGTCTCTTCCACTATGCCTTGCCCATTTGTTTATTAAAAAATTAAAAAAGAATAAATATCTGTAATACTATCAGAAGAAGTACATGTATTAAAACAATAAAAATCTTAGTTAGACAAAAGAATTGTAAAATCTTAGTCTGAGCAAGCATTTTCTTAAACAGTCATTATTTTAAAATTAGTATGAAGGCTGAAAAACTTAAATAGCTTCTTAATGGACTGAGAATCCTTCAACTTTTTCATAATGGGAGTCAGGTGTGTAGAATCTTTTGAAAAACCTCACTAAGTACCTACCTGCATCTTTAGGCACTTAAATGCCTTTAAAAAGTTGTTCCCTATTGTATTATTGTCAATTAATTTCAATTAGGGTGCTAGTATTAGAAAATATTCCAATGTCTTCACAGCTATAGGAACAGCAGTCATTAAGACTGTTTCAAAGGCACTTACAGGTACACAGGAATTTAACTCATAGTGGGTAAATTTTAACTTTTAGTAAGAGAACCTATATATTGCAGGTTGTGAAGCTTGCATTTCACGTCAATGCTGGTTTTCAAGTGAGAGGAGCCCAGTTTCACAGATAGGAAACTTGAGGATATGCCTATTATGTTTTTTAGAAGCAGATTGGGGTATGGAGCAAAGGAGAGAAGGGAAGCAGGGAGCCTGGTGTTGCCTTATACCCAGTATCTATTAGTTAGGGAGGTGGGAAAAAATGCTGAGGAGGTGGACAGCAAAGGATGGATTCTCCTCCCCTTCCCAATGGCACAGCACTATCCACGTGTCAGGATGGGAAATAATTTTGCTACCTGGGCTCAGTGAAGATTTTGGAGCTCAGTGGGTCCTAATACCTGAGCAATAGCTTCATTCCAACAATGCTGCAAAAGTAACTGGCAGGAACTGACTCCTTTTTGTACTTTGTAGGAAAATTCACTCTATCTCTTAACTCCCATCTTCATACTTAAGCATTTCATACTTGTAAACAAAACGACTGAAAGCTGTCAGTTGGAAATGTCATGTCTGCTGTGATGGTTCATGAATAATTGACACTGAGATTACCTAGGGAAAGCTGCAATTATCCTGACTCATTAACATATGAACTAAGCCTGGTTTTGTTCTGTGCTTGTAGGATTTTGATTTAACTCCTTGATGTAGGAGGTAAAAAAAAAAATCCCAGCAGGATGTTGCTATAAAAAGAATAAATCTGAATGAATAAACCAAACCTCAGAACTATGAACACGTATCAGAATCTCTGGTGCCTCACGGAATCTCACATGGACTCTCTTCCTACACTGTTATTTTACAGGGAATGTCACTGTGATAAACTTGTTTGCTAGCCTAGGGCCTGGAGGATAACTCTTATTTGGAAACATGAATGCACATGAAACAGAGCTATAAATGGGCAGAAATTCTGCAGTGTAATGGTGGTGAGGCACTGGCACAGGTTGCCCAGGTATGGAAGGCCAGGTCGGATGGGGCTGTGAGCAGTCTGGTCCCTGCCCATGGCAGGGGAGGTGGAATTACAGGATTGCTAAGGGCCCTTCCAGTCCAAACTGTTCTATTTTTCTATGATCTTCTTAACCCTGTTGGCATTTTCATACATAACACAGCTGTAGGTGTCTACTCAGGAAGCAGAAATAGGGGGTGAACAATCAGAGTTAAAATGGAAAGAAAATAAAGCAAGCCAGGTACCCTGGATGAGGGAAAGATATTGTTAAGAGGAATTATTTTATGTATTTATTTAAGACTACAGGTTAGCAAGGTAATGTTTGCTGCTGAAAGACACAAGCAAAGAAAATAGTAAGAAGATCTACAACTCAGGAAAAACATAGAAAGAAACAAAGCCACAAAAATAATGTAAATTGCCATCTGCTGCTTAGGAGGCAATATCTGTATCAATCTGTATGATACAACAGACTCAAAAAATTTTAGCTGCTGTGCAGAGCTCTGGGTAGCTTGAGTTCAGGTTGCAGACTGTGTTAAAATTTCTTTGCCCTTTGAATCGCAAGCTGCAACCAGGAAGCCATTTCCCACAAGTAATTACAAGTAATTACCATTTTGCACGTCCCTGACTGCTGGTCCCATTGCCTTTAGAAGCAGACCATGAGTTGGAGGCCATCATACCAATCTGTACCATGCTGAATTGTAACTTCTTTGGGATAATGAGCTCTCTGAGAGCCACCCACTGTCCAAGTCATTGCTTAGAAAGGATGGCCAAGCCTCTCAAGTGTAATCCCCTTCCACAACATGCAGGTCATTGCTTCAGACAAACCTTCACTCAACTCCTACCCCTCATAAATCTTGAAACGTTTTGTCTCTTGCTCACAGCTCTAAAATTCTTATATTGGGGCCTTTGGTAACTTTCCTCGTGACCTCAAAATACACAGAAATTTCCTACTTCAGTCTTTTCTTGCTCTCTCTCTCTCTTTTTAAATGCAAGAGAGAATGACAAACAGTTTTGAAGATATTGCCTGTTTGGCCCCTGTAGCCCGTCAAAGCATTATTCAGATACTGGGTCTTTTCACACCACTGAAGACTTCCTGACATCCACCCAATCTTTCCATCCTTCACTTTCCTATCATCTTTGTTCTGGGTGATTGTACCTTGGAAACAGTAGCATTTCTTTCTTGTTTCCAACAGTAATTTCTTTTATGCAGCCTTTATATAGCCATAATTGCTTCTTAAGTGTTTTAAACATAACACTATCCAGCCCAATGCAAACACAGAAAATAAAATGAAGAAAAACATCCCTGTGTGTAAATTGAACAGGAGACTATGGAACTTCTGAGGAAACAAGAGGCCATTTTCTGAAGGTTTCCCCTCCCTCATTATAAGGAGTGCCTAATAAGCACCAAATACCAATGACAATGACACCTATTTCTCCAGAAGTTCTTACTAAGTATCTCCAATAATTTCACATTTTTACCCTCTTTTGTCTTTGAGTATCGATGTGTTGTTTTTTTTTTTTTTACTTCTTGTTCTGCACAAAGTTCCTCCAGTATTGCATACAATGGCCTATTTGCTGTCTCTTCAAAACTACAGTGTGAATCTGGTACCAGATGACTGATGCTCAGATTTTCTTCTTAAAATGTGTTCAGTATTAAGCAATGTAATCCCTAGGTGTGTTCAATTTGTATACATTGCATTCAGTACCCACAGTTCTCAAGGAGCAAGGCAAACCTATTTTAAAAAAACCTTAATAGTTAAATTTACACCTACTGCCACATAATTCCTCAATGATCTCTAGAAACTGTCAAATATGAATCACTTTCTAGACAAAATAAATATATAATACAATCATAGAATCACTACAGTTGGAAAAATCTTCAAGTAGATCAGGTGCTGCTCAACCTGATCTTTAATGTTTCCACGGATAGGGCATCTGAATCTACCTCTCACTGTGCCTATACCTTACCTACAGAATCTCATATGCAGCAAGATAGGGATGGTTATGGGGTTATGTGTATGCTTGCATCATATATCTATACATATGCACTCTGTGCAACATTTCTATATGTACATCTACAAGTCCAGTCTCTGTATGCACATTTCAGCCCAGCTGCTGTTTTAAGCAACCTGAGGGTGACTTTCTGGTCTCTGGAATGTAAATGGCACTCTCTATGGAGACTCAGAGCAGAGACAAGAACTCTACCTGAAGATGAAAGTGGAACACAAGCCCTGCACATAGAAACATCACTTATTCATGAGCACTTACACACTAATGCTGTAAGTCAGCAGGGTATGTTCCACCACACTAGCCCTAAGTAGCTCTTTGTTTCTCTAAGAGTCAGACACTAAATCCCACTCTTTAGAGATGTAATTCAGATATATTCCAGTTGTCCCTTTTAACTAGCAAAACATTTTATGTGATGATGTTTCTTATTTTAACAAGATTTAAAAAATGCTGAGGCAGCGATTTACATGAACAAGTCATCAGCTATTATTTAATAAAGACCACATTAAAGAAAAAGTAATAGAAAATAGAACATCAAGTTTCCACTTCAATGCTGCAGTCAAGTAGAAAAGACTAATCAGTACATAAGAGATTCAAGATTGCCAGCAATTAATTTGAACAGCAAACCAAGCATATTACGGGGTCTCGGTCAAATCCTAAGAGTCTTACAAAAATTTAACTTAATCTTTGCCTTCCACTGAGAGCTTTCCAGGGTCTAGAACATCATCGTATGGGGGAATATAAAATCCCCTTGCACTGTTTTCTATAACTGACAATGTACTAAACACCTATGGAATAAAAGAAGAAAAAAGCTGTCCTTCACATTTTCTTTCTTCACAGAAGGAGCACGACCTCTCCATGTTCTCTCCTTTCTTTCAGCTAGTTTAGGTCAGATGCACACACTCCCCTTCTTTATTAGTAATTCTCTTAGATATTGGTAATTTCAAGATGTCAAACACCACTTTAATTTTGTCGTGCTAGCACATTTTCAGCTGTGTTCCTGTCACTTCTTAATTCTAGCTTTCAATCAGAAACACTTATGGTTACTTTCCAGCAGCATAATTTTGCAATTTTTACAACTGGCAATACAGAGCATTTCTCAGAAAATATAATTTACACCTGGCATCAGTGGCAAACTCAGAAACTTAAACACCTTGTGTTCAAGAGGATTAGCTTATTAAGAAAAATAAATTTGAGTGCTGGCTCACACTATTTTAAACTTGAGCACCCCTATCAGCCATTTTCCTACCATGCACTGCAATGAGAAGAGACAGAGACTTTTACTGGCTATGAGACAGCTAGAAACTATTTCAGACCTTTAGCTTAAAAGAATGTAATAATGTCCTTAAGACTGCATGAACATCTACAAAGGAAAAAAAAAAGGAAAGCACTGTGAACCCACAGATGCTGCTGCCTTATCTGCTGCTCCTTACCCTGCCTGTTCTCCAAAGGGTCCACAGCAAAATCCCAGGCACCAGACAGGGTCTAGAATACCCTGGGGCTGGGAGGGACCCTGGAAGCTCTCCAGTCCCACCAGTGCTCCAAGCACTGTATCAGGGCTGGATAACACAGGGATGTGGCCATTCAGCTCCTCCAAGCACCCTCAGATGAAGCTGATGAGGCCCCATTACCTTGAAAGCACTGACCTTGTATTTTCTGTAATTTCCTTCTTTGCAACTACAGGCTTAAGACCCTTCTCTGTATAATCTATAATAACCTACAATTTTTCCTTAAATGGGAACTGAAAATTAAATAATCATCATCTTTCATTGTCACTGCTTCCTGATAATTTTTTCAAGTAGTGGGACCAACATTTTCTTTCACTTTCTTCGAATAACAATACACAATGTTTGCTCTTCCTCCTGGAATCTCTTGTGAATTGTAGTTCATGTATGTCATTTTTATTATTTCAGCTTAGGTTACAAACTGTATTTCTTGTGTGCACATTCATCTAAATGTAAGCCACAAACCAAAATGTATTTATTTTTTCCATGCAGTTACTGTTTTCCAGATCCATGGTTATTTACATCTGCAGAACTGTAGGTGAAATGATTTATCAAGTACACAAATAGAGAAAAATCCAACAAATGTTTGATATATATATATAAAAATCATTCTCTTTTGTGCCTGAACTGACTCCAAAATGAAATATAAATTAATGTGTTAAAATCAAATTCATTTTCTCTTTAACTTATAATCAGATTCCAGCATTAGTTTTTCATAAGATGGATTTGAAAAAGAGAATTATTCACAACTCCAATTTCCCTTTATCTTGTTATATTGATAGTGGAGAGATGGGGCTGCTGAAGCATTACAGTCATTTTATGTTATTTTGTTGATGTTATTCTGTTTTACTATTAAATTATCTTCTTTTGGGTTTTCTTAAACAAACATGATGATTCATATCCTTAATAAATTAAAAGACAGCTTTATAGAAATAAGTGACCAGAGCCGCAAGACTGAATTATCTGTGAACAGATGAAGACACAAGTACACAGAAGAGATTCAATCTGCAGCATTAAGTGTACAGAAAATTAGAAAAAAATAGTCTTAAGTATATTAGAAACCTGAGCTTCTCCTAAGCTATAGTTAGACTTGGTCAAAGTACAACTGTAAAATAAAAAAAGCTTGTTCTATTTAGCTTGAAACAGCAATATTTGAGAAATATCTAAAACAGAAATGATAGATGGGTTTGCAATACTGGTAAAAGACAAGAGCAAAATGTAGATGAGGCAGCTTTAGTCTGTTGCAGGGTTGCAAAAGAAACATTTGACCAAACAGGTTTTTTTTTATTCTCTCCTTATTGTTAGTTAAAGGAACTTTTCCTTTATGAAACCAGCAAGACTCTTCTCATAGGACTGAAATGCAGCAGAAGACTGTGCTTTCAGCCCCCTAACAGCAACAACAGCATCAAAGATGGGGAGCTTTATTAGCGGTGTTACTAAAGAAGGGAGCACTGGGACAAGACGGTGAAGTGGGCATCACCAGCGATTGTGGGAAATAAAAAGGTTATTACCTGCCACTGAAATGCAAATAGGCAGAAGCACTTAGAGAAGGGAAGAACCAAACACAACCCTTAAGCCTTGCAGTTCCTCCCTTTAAGTATTGAAAGCATGTATCAAGAGTGTGGAAAAGAAACTGATGAGCAGCACCATTCTGTGCAAAGATTTATTTTTTTTTAAAGTACACGTGGACATTCTAAGCTCCTTACCAAAAGATATTGCAATACTAAGTAGGAATTTAACTCTTTGAAGGTAAATAATTATCTTTACATCAGAACATTTTTTTTCAAGTTAATCTCTTTGAGCATGCCTGTATGCAGGTTAGAATGCTACACACTTTGAACTGTATAGTGTTGAACTCCATAGTGTACAGGTTGCTCTGATAACACGGTGAATTATTATTACAATTCAAGACAGATCTGTTTCTTTAAGGGCCCTTTTTATGTGCCCATTGTAACAAAAAGAATGTACAAAAATATAAAGAATGGGTATCTTACATTTTTCAGCAGAGGACCCATACTTCTAACAACTTCATTGTTTCTGAAAACCTGGAGCTGATAATAAGCCAATCTTATATCTGAAATCAAAAGGGTAAATAAATGATGTGCATAGAAAACCAGGTGTAAGTCTGACACTGCAAACGTCTCATCACAGAATTTCAGCAGGAGGGCAGGTATGTAACCAGGAGCTAAGAATCCCTCCTGAATCTGGAGCATGGTTAACTTCATGGACTTGAGTAATATTTAAATTAATGGAAATTCAATGTAACATTAAGTAATCTCATGTTTAAAGGAATAAAGCTGACATTATTCTTCTTGATTATGTGCAGTTACTTCCACATTACTTTATATCTTTTTATTTTCATATAATTTAAATTCACCGTTCAGTTTTTCTTCTGGTTTGCTGAACTGAATAAATGTTTGGTTTACAGATATTTTATGAATAATGAAGTCCACTGGAACATTCTCATCACTCATAAAATATCACCAAGCTCCATGTTTATTCAGCATAATAAAACACATTTGAATTCTGAGTTCTTAAATTAAATAAATTTGATCCTATTGGTATCTGTAAGTGATGAGATCACTCAGTAGTATCATTCACCTGCAATAAGTAAAAATATTCCAATTCTACACCTCAAACTATTGCTTTCATAGTAGTAGAAATGCATTTTATTTTACCAATTCACTTGAAATGGTATGGTCATAATATATAGTATACATATGTATAGTATTATATAGTATAGCATATACTGTGTAATAGTATATAGTGTGTATATATGTGTGTATATATATATAGTATATAAATAGCATATACGTATATATATAGTATTATATAGTATAGCATATACCATATAATATATAGTGTATATAGCCTATATATAGCATATACGATATACTATACATATATATACTATATATATACACCACATATATACTATATATACTATATAGTATATGTACTATATGTATATACATATATACACTATATATGTACATATTGTACAGTATATGTACTAATATACATATAAGCATACATAGCTAAGTATACTATATATAGTGTATATATATGTAATATATATAGTATATATATGTATATCATAGTGTGTGTAGATATATATACACACACACTATATATATGTATAGTATATAGTATACAATATACTTCTCATCTTTAAATACAGATTTTGATTAGAATTTTTTTATTGGTCTTATGTTTTTTACTGAATAAAAAATTACTACTGTATTCGACAATTTTATATGCATGTCACTTTCATTAATGTTAGTCATAAATAACTGATACCAAAACACTTCTTCCTGTTACGAGAAGTTTAAGAAAGCCCTGATCCATTTCTCCCCAGTCAGCCTAACAAAAGGTGTTCAGGGTCAATCCTGAGCAGGAAATCAAGATTTCAGATAAACTCAAGTTTCAAAGCCTTAAGTTGTCTTCCTCTAGGTAAATATGATCTCCACGTGATATTGAAGAGTGCTACAGACAGGCACTGGTATCAAGAGCACCTCTTCAAACCAGTATTAAAAATGGAGAAAGTCTGATCCCTTTGTGTAAATGTTGTTTTTCTCACGTACTAAAATACAGATGTCTATGTGGTTTTAGCCCAGCTTTCCTGTGCAAAGCTTTGACATGTGCCAAGCCACAAACACAACATCTCTCAGCAAATTAATAAAATGGACAATTAAGATTAGACAGTTGTAGCATATTATCTTTTATCTTACAGCTTGCAATTTTACACTTGGAAAAAAAAAATGCATACACAAGGGTGATGATAGCTTAACCAATTATATTCCAGACATGAGGTTTTATGCAGCAGCAATTAATCATCCCTAGAACTTCTACAAGATTTAGTTTGGATAAACTAACAGTTGTCAAAAGTTGCCCTTTTTTTTTTGCCAAAATCATCCCTTCAGTCAACCAAAAAAATAACAGTGTTTTCTCAGTCACTACAAAGGTTTTAAAATCATATATTGAAACTCCTGGTACAGAAACCTACCAAGTAACACTGGAATTGCCATACTGCTTTTCCAAGGAAGAAAATAAACTTATAACGAAAGGTCTGGACTACATTTACCTTTATAATGTCATAGATAAATGAGAAATTACACTGTTTCTAAACGTTCATGATTTCATGCAGCATAAGGCTACTACTGATTATGAAGGTGTCCTGGGTATCAAGTGTAACATCTGCAACAGCTGTGTCACCATAATAGTAAAAACATCTGCATTTGTACTACAGCATGCAGCATGGAATAACTTCTCTAACAGTTAATTAAGAAAGTATCTTTATGACTTACTAACCTCTGCTATATCTGATAGTGTGGAGTTAAAAGAAGAATGTTATTGAGTCTCTAATTAGCAAGCCTGTACCAAAGGCTTTTTACAGCCTTTAGGTAGGCAATAGCAATAGAATTATAAGGTTTTGTTATTGATTTTATTATCAGTTGAGGAGATCCTACCCATGGGAGATGTGCAGTGTTACAAGTCTCAGAGAGGTTGCAGCAATGATGTTTTTTATTTATTGCAATAGAGCTGTTTCTTTGTCTGAAGCAGTTCCACTATATCAGTTCCAGAACAGCTTTAGTTGTGATCTGACAGTTTCAATCTTGCACACAAAGCTTTCAGAAACACATTAGAAACAGCCATGCTTACAGATGGTATCAGCATTGCATCATCCATCTATAACCCAGAAGTGATATCTATTCAAGGGCAAAAAAGATACTGTCACCCACACTGATTTTACTTTGACTTTTAAAAAGCAATTTGGAGCAGACTGAGAAAAAAGCTATTATTTTTAACCAAAAGCATTTCCAAGTATCAACAAAACTGCTTAACTGTATTAAGAAAGCTTGAATACATGAAGTTGCTAGCCACCAAAGCTAGGTTGTGTGGGAAAGAACAGAAGTCAGCCCACAAACCTGCTACCAACTCCTACCTGAAACTTTGTAAGCATTAAAACCATTAAATGTCATTGTACAAACACTAACAGAGAAGGTAAGCAGAAGGAATCTCAAGAGAAACATCCCACGATAGGCAGATTTTTGCAAAACGTGTTTAAGTTTTGGAAATTGCCATTTCTAATTCTCAAATTCAAATGCACAGAAAAAAAACCATGTATGAAACATATATGAAAGAAAACTTATCATTTCACATCAATCTAATACACACGCTTAGGTACCAAATAAAATAATAAACTACAAAAAGATTTATCAAAAAATAGCAGAATTTCATAACTGTGAGTCACATGCCCAGAATGTTATTTTTCACCTGTTGTTATTTTTTAATTAGAATTAAATTTAATCTTAAAGTTTTGTGGTTTTTTGTTTTTTTATTTCTTGATTACGGATATTGCATTTTTGAAGCAAGGAAGAGCTACATGATACGGAATCTTGCCAACTTCAGATTAACAATAAAAATGTTAAAGAGTACTGGACTGTAATATAATGATAAGATTAAACTGTGAAACAGGTTTGATTATAAAAGACCTGGTCTGGAAAAAAAATGTAATTTTTATGTAAAATGTTATATATTATGGCTGAGGAGGAATAATAAACTAACTTATGCACATACTAAAAGTTAAATATGCAATTATATTTTAGAAGTCATTCTTATCAGTGAAACACACTTGCTCTACAAAATAAAAGTTCCATAATTGGAAATGAAAAAGTTATATCCTGTGTCCTTCAACTTTTTCCAAGGTGCCTGTTGACTTTTCTCTGGAAGAACACTTGAGATGATTTTATTTTGGGGGAGGGGGAAATCAAACCCAACTTCCATTTTCTTCAGTTATTTTCCTCTTAAGTGAGCTTTACTGATCCTGCACACTTCTCCAGTGCACATCATATTTAAGGCTAAGTATTCAACTAGTAAACCACAGACTTAGATGAACATTTACTTATTCATTTTGTATATGGGGAAAAAAATGCAGCACAGGTTTTGTGTACACACACTCATGCAATATTTCTGTTTGATTATTCAGTCAGTTTGAGTACATGAACTTAAAGCTTCTGATAAAAAAGTGCTTTCTAGTATGGTGGCTGTCTTATTCAGGCTCTTATAGAGACATTGCCACCTCCTAATTCAGCTTCCAATACTAATGTAACACACAAGCTTCTACAGAATGATCTAGTAGAGCAGCTGTTTGAATAAGATAAAATCAAAACATTAAACTTGCTGAATGGTACAAATATTCGACTGACAATTCATTTGCTTGTCACTGATTAAGAGTAGGTTTTCAAAAAGCCTTCTCAAACCGAGAACAAACTCTAGGATTTAATCCCACTAATCCTCCAATGCCGAAAAACCTAAAAAATATTATTTTGCAGCATGTCCTGTTGCCCATGCTAATCAGCAGATTCAGGTGCTATAAAACAAACTGGTAGGTTAACGGGTCAAGCTGGAAGCTGAAATGCATTTTTTGGGTTCCAGAATCAAACCAAGTAACATTATGGCTCATACATCCAAATTTAGAGGCGTGGATCTAAATATTTACTTTCCATCCTCAAGATTTGAATAGTGTGAAGTCTGCAAAACTTGTGAAGGGACCCAGCTCTTCACAGGCTTCCAAACAGCCAAGGATCACTGTGGCTCAGAGGAGTCATGGGTGAGTGCATGGGGAGCTCCTTCAAGTGACTTGTTTTACCTGGTATTGTGTTAACAAATCCTTCCCAACAGAATTCTAAAAAATCTCTTAAGGACATTTCCTAGTTTTCTCCTCAAGTTCTTATTTGTCAAGCATGAAAGAACATTTAGCCTTCAGTTCAGCATCAGTAGGCTTATTTACAACAATGACAAGGCACAGGCTTCTGCACAAAGTTCACTGAAGGAAATGTAAAGGTATCACCTGTGATGCTTCAGGGGCTACAAATCCACATCTGCCCCATCCTGCTCCTCCACGGTCTGCAGGGACACAGCTGCCACCTCACCATGGGCTGTGGGGAAATCTGCTCAGGGACCTTTCCCTCTCCTTCCTTACTGACCTCTGTGTCACTGCTCTGGCATTACTCTTGCTTCCTTCTCTCTGAGGTGTGGTGGTTTTTTTAATCTACTCCTTTGATTTGCCATTGCATTCCTGCATTTTAGTGAAACAAGTCAGCTGTGCATCATCTTTCCAGCCAAAGTGCTGTGATAGGCATTTGCTGTACCATAACTAATTATCTCCTTTCCTCAACTCAACCTCAATATTTTGTTGCACCCATTTTGTTAATGTGCTTCTTAACAGCATCTCAGCATCACAGTTTTTCTCCAGATCCTTGAAGAAGAGCCTTCTGTAAAACTGAAGTTTTGATGCATATGAATGCTAATAAAGTTATTTCCACCATGTGTATATGCTGGAAATAAGACTCAATCATCTGGCCACTGCATTTTAAATTTGGCAATCTTTCTGCTCAATTGAGATCAGCAGATTGTTGAACATTCATGGGTCAGGACTTTTTATTAGAAGACTTTGGTCTTACGTTCTTGCTTAAAACAATTCATCATTGCCCCCTTTCCATCTGAAGAAGTTTTACGTTTTGAGAGTTAATTTACTGCATAAAGTCTGATTTGATAGGCCCTGAACCTTCTCCTGACAAGTTAGTTAACATTACATTTTTTCTACTTTGTCTTTTTAAGCTTCAAAATCATGGTATATTTCCCTGTAATGAATAATTAATAAAGTAAACTGTTCTGCTGGATGAATTAGAAAGGCAACAGAATAGCAAAATAGTCTCCTTTATAGCTGGGGTAGAAAGGTGCGATTGTGCAAGAAAAAATATGACTATATGCATAGATGTTCAGTCACTGGTGGTCTGTGAAGGGAGTTATCTCGTGACATCCACACTAATTTAGCCACAGGGAACAATGTCTCACATTCCACATAATTATAGCAGCTGGAAAAGACCTCTGAGATCACCAAGTCCAGCCCATGACCTCACACCACCACATGGGCTAAACCATGGCTCTCCATGACACATCCACCTTTCCTCAGACACCTCCAGGGATGGCGACTCCGCCACTTCCCTGGACACTCCATCCCAATGCCCCATCACCCTCTCCGTGGGGAAGTGCTTCCTGATATCCAGCCCAAACCTCCCCTGGAGCAGCTTCAGGCCGTGCCCTCTCCTCCTGTCCCTCCTTGCCTGGCAGAAGAGCCTGACCCCCCCTCCCTTCAGGTGGCTGTGGAGGGGGAGAAGGTGTCCCCTGAGTCTCCTCCTTCCCAGGAAAACCCAGCCCAGCTCCGGACACCCTGGAGCTCGCAGCTCCTCATGGCCGCGGAATTCCCGGTTCCACCCGGGATTCGGGCTGTGAGTGGGGTCGCTCCCTGAGCTCGGAACCCCGCGACCGAACCCTCCCCTGGGGCTCCCCTCAGCCTCACCTCAGGAGCCGCCGCCGCTGTGACTGCACCGCCTCGCGCAGCGACCGTTGGACCTCACGCGTTTAAATCTCCCCCTCGGCTCCTGATTGGCTGCCGCGGGCCCCCTGCCGAGGCTCGCGCGGTCCCCTGGTTCCGAGCTGTCCCCTGGGCCGACACCCCCGGTACCGGTACAGCGAGACCCAGCCCTCGCCCCGGCCTTACCGCAGTCACCGCCGCTGCTGCCGCTGCGCTGAGTATTTCGACTCTTTGGAAGTTTTGCTGCTCCGTTCACACGAGCTGTGTGGAAACACAAGGGTTGGGTACAGATAAACTGAAATTAGAATTACAGAAAACTGAATTATAATATAAAACTGAAATATTATATTATATATTTCCCTATGGAAATCCCCGAACCACACACAGGACCCGGTGAAATACATTATTCCTTCACAAACTTTTAAAGTGTTTTTCAGCTCTCCTAAATTCTTACATAAATTACGGGTGATCATCGGAAAAATCAGCAAAACAAAAGCTAAAAAAAAAAAAAAAAAAGAATATTTGTGTTACCTCCCATGAGCTAAACATACAGCTTCTATACTGAATAATTTTACATCAGCTGCTGACAACAGAAAATACTGTAGCTATGCTTCAGCATGTTCCACAGCAAATCTGTTGAAATCTCTACTTTTTCTTAGAGATTAAAAAAAAAAAATAGAGAAATCTCTTATTTTTTTATCTCCATTACACTTCTATACCCCAGAAGAAAAATGTATTTTCATATTCAAAAAATTCTATATAATTATTTGGGGGTACAGAAATATTACAGTTGAATTTTTTTAAAAAAAGAAGTAGCAGTGGCACATTTTACATAAGAAGATGGAAGACATGTTTCTTGAAACAGGTATCAACAACTTTCTTTCCAGAACCCCAAGAACTCTTATAAAGACATATATGCAGAATACAGCAGGTTTCCCAGCTTTAGGGAATCCCCTTTCTCCTCAGAATTCCTCAAGATATATTTTTATCCTGTTTCTCTGGATTATGAATCAGAATTTCTCAGAATAAAAAAAAGCACAACTCTTCATTCTAACTATTAACAGTTCCTGAATAAGTCTCTGCTACAATTTAAGAAACCTAAGGGTGTAATTACACAAATCAATTGTTGAGAGGTAGATTTACTGTATTTTGGGCATTTTGTTAACAGACTACATTTATACATGCATATTTACATCACACTGCCAGAACCTGGATTTTCTTGGCTTTATACCTTATTAAGAAAAAAAAAAAAAAAAAAAAAGTAAAGTATTTTACAACAACTAATGAGGCCCTACTTGTGATATTATTAAATGTGTTCTTTCTTATATTAGAAAAGAAAGAAGTGCAGACTATTAATTTCAAAATGAGTAGGAGAAAACTTGTCACTAGGGAAAAACAATC
This sequence comes from Heliangelus exortis, assembly GCF_036169615.1. Taxonomy (NCBI): domain Eukaryota; kingdom Metazoa; phylum Chordata; class Aves; order Apodiformes; family Trochilidae; genus Heliangelus; species Heliangelus exortis. Next base: position 19,474,732 of record NC_092431.1, read on the forward strand.
CCGTTAAAGAGCTCTCTCTTCACTAACATTACACTACCAAAAATTAAAAGCTGTAATTTAAAAGTTTCTTTTTACTATTTGCCTCTGAGTTCCAAGCCTTGCAGAGCTTTTCATGATCATCTTTCATAGACAAGAAAGACAAGAGATTTTCACTGTAGGAAATTTCCAATTTAATTGCAACTGTAGTGATACTTCCAGTGAAGTCACATCCCTTGCAGGGCAAAAAACTGTTTCAGTGCATGCAAGGAACATCTTCAAGAAGAAATCTCAGCGACCTAGGAGTACCTTTTCACTGAATATAATCCTCTTAGGCCAGTGTTTCTTCAGTTTTTTTCCACATTACGAAATATCTAAAACATTCTAAGTAGAATTCTTTTTTTTGTTGTTTTTTATTTTTAAAGTTGTTGCTGTGATAGGTAACAATAGGAAAGTATATTTGGAAAAATCAATAGTAAGATCAAAGGTGTGAAACAGCTTGTCTTTTGTCACTGCTGTTTGGTCACTGAGATGAACAAAAAACTTAAAGAATAATGATTTACCAAAAGCTAATCAGAAAATGAAAGGCAAGTCACTTCAAGGAACATTTTCTCTACAAAGTCATGAGTTTTCTGGGCAATAAAGAAAAAGCAAGAACAAGAGTAATTTCTTTTGACCTTCTGGTAAAAAATAAAATTTTATGGTCTTCAATTAATGGAGTGCTACATCATGTAGGCTGCAATCATAATTCCAAGTATTTCCACCCCCTTCTGTGTGCCACAGTTCATTGTCAGATTTTAAGTGGTGTTCTCATGGGTTCCCTTTGTAGATTATGAAAGGTTTGTGAAAACAATGCAGGACAGGAGTTCAAGCCTCAAGACAGAGCCCCGTGGCCAACAGAGGATACCAATTACCAAATTATTTCATTTACTTTAACCTGAATGTTTGTTGATCCTCAAGTCCACTTCCCAAACATCAGCCATAAAAGATCTCACATTGTCTGGAATACTTCAGGTGGCTGAGATAAAGATATTTAGCATTCTATTGTAAATAGTGCAGTATTTTTTGTCCATGTAGTAACATTTAAAAAGCAATATTCCTTCCCCCCACTTTCAGGCCACCTGTAATGTAATTTTCAATCAAAATAACAACAACAAATCTTCCAATACCAGCATTACAGTAAGGGAAGCATTTACAATTTTCAGTTCATGTTATCTACTTAATTTCAATCTTCAAAAAGCAAACTAAAAAAAAAATTGGAAAATGTGACTTGTTTCACAAAGATTTGAGCAACTTGATTCTGATGTCTTTTTTTATTTAAAATTATTCCTTACAAAAAAGACATAGGCCATCCATTTAAATTTATTATATGGAGGGGGCAGTTTATTGTCATTACTGTTGTAAACTCTGGGATTTCTTGACTGTGTGAAAGTTCCAGTGCAATGTATTACCCTTCCTAACACTGAGTTTTATTAGAGCCCAGGAACACACAAAACCCCCCCAAAAGCCTGTATGTGCTACCTACACATGTTGTATGAAATGTGTTGTATGAAATGTGTTGTATGAAATGCATTCAGGACACCCAAGTCTGAAACCCAGTGGCTAAAATCTGATTCTGAGACCTTACTCTGCCTGTTTTATAGAACAGCTTATCCTCAGGAATGGGGTGCCAGCCTGAAACCAGCAGCTCATTAACTAGGAATGTAAGGAATGCTGTTTAATTCACCAAAAATGCCACTGCAGCTCACCAAGAGCCACCAGTCCATTCAGAAAATAATTCAACACAACTGGATAGAACAGAAAGGGAAAAGGAGGAGTTCAATGAATTAATGTACACAGAGCTTATCACACAACTGAGCTATGGAAAGCTGATTCCATGCTGGCTTTTAACCAGCATGCTGAGCAGAGGTAAGCCAATGACTTTTACACAACCTGATTTTTTTATATGAGCAGTCATTGCAAAAGCTTCCAGGAGTATAAACACTTGTATATGCACTCCAGGACTATCACTGTCATGACTCTGGCTGGTCACATAAACCAATTTTACCTCTTGGTGGCATCCAAGGTTTCATGGTCTCTCCTTGCTCTCTGCTAAGATGGGATGGATTGGCCTCTGCCCCTAGATCCTGATGAATCCCACAGTGATGGTGAATCAGAGCTCTTAGCCATGGTAGTTCATAGATCAATATATTAGCACAGACTAAAATCAATGATGGTTTGCATTAATACACTAAATTCTGAATTGCAGCACCTTATGACCAGACCCATTGCTCTTCAGCCAGTTTTGGGACTCACAAGTGCCCCTCAATGGATGTGATGGACAGCTGGAGGTGATAACCTCTGAAATTGTCCTAGCTTGGATCAGTAAATCTTGTCAAACAGAACTCATTACAAACTCCTTTTCTCCTGATTCAAGAGAAGTACCCAGAGTTTCCTTACTCCCTAGTCTAGTTTTGTACCTCTCTGTTGCTCGGAGAGTCTCTTTTATTCACACTTTGTGTCTGAAAACTCTTCCTTTCATTCATCTCTGTTTTCTCCATATTTTCCTCACTCAAAAGAAAAAGCTAATATATTATCATTTGTCTGTTGTTCAAGCCTTGCCATTATGTTTAGCTAACATTCTTATCAGTACCTCCTGTCTTTTGTACTGAATTAATTCTCCTTGATTTTACATAATCTGAACAACATACAAATATATGCAGTGAAAACCTACTCTTCAGCTCAACAACATTTAATATAGGAAAGTCATAATATTATTATTGGTCACAATAACACTTTGAGTTAATTTTTCTCTGAGAAGCATATACTGTAACATGGAAAAGGAGACATGAGTTGATACAAAAGAGCTAAAATACCAATTTTGCACAAGTACCTGTTAAATTCTTCCCCCTACACAAATACTGCAGAGTATCACTTATTTCAATGCATAGAATATCTATTAATGCAAGGCTACAGGGCACATAAATAGGTAAGATCTGAGATAATTACAGTAGCCTTTCCTTGGTTTACTGTAAAACACGGACTCATAGAATCATTTTGATTTGAAAAGACCTTTAAGGTCATCAAGTCCAACTGTTGACCAAGGACTGCCAAGTCCACCATGTCACTAAGCACCACATCTCCACATCTTTTTAAACAGCTCCAGCAATGGTGACTCCATCACTTCCCTGGGCAGCCTATTCCAATGTCTGACAATGCTTTCAGTCAATAATGTTTTTTCCTAATATTCAATCTGAATTCCCCCTAAGATTTTTCTGGGTTGTTCTTGTTTGGGTTTTTTTTTTTTTTTTTTTTTTTTTTTTTTTTTTGTTTTTGTTTTTTTGTTTTTTTTTGTTTTTTGTTTTTTGTTTTTTGTTTTGTTTTGTTTTGTTTTTGTTTTTTGTTTTTTGATTGTATGTTTGTTGTTTTGTTTCTATTTAAATACAATTGTGGAGAACATGAAGTGTGAAGCATAACTAAATAAGTCCAAGATTGTTCATGCATTCGGGTTTTACAAGGCTGGGTCTACAAAAGAATTTTCTCCCAGGCTGAGCTGAGGGAATTCAAAAATATTTTTGTTTTCTCTCATAGCTAGAAGAGTTAGTTGATCACTTTACTGGTTCTCCTGACAGTTTGGTCTGACAAATTCCTTCTTGCTAGGACATCAGTGATCCCCTTAATCTTTTTCACTGCCACTCCACAGCTTTTGAGGGTTTTTTGCACTGAAGTTTGCTATAGAGTTTCTGAGTCTGTACTGCAGTGGGAGAATGCAGGGGTAAACAGCAAACAAAGTGTCAGCTCCTGCGGGCTTCAACTTCAAGTACAAGACAGACAGTTACAGACACAAACAATCTTCCCATTCACAACAGCCTTTGGTTTCTGTCCTGTTTGGAGTCCCCCACAGCAAACTGCATAAGCTGTTTAAGTACTTGAAGGTCTCAAAGGTACTCACACCATTTTCCAAATTGTGTTTTGGCCAAGACTGCCTACAGTGCTGTGTAAATCCCCAAAGACAATCTACTCATGCAAGTCCTTCTGCAGAAAAGTCAGTTGCATAAATGTAAAAACATCTGTGTGGACACAATGCAGTCTGCTTAATGGGAAGAAATCCACATGTTTGACTCCTGTCTCACCTATAAATAATTTTCTGCTAAAGAAAATTAAACTGCAACTGTGTTCTTGTACCTACCTTCCCATGCTGAAGAGGTTTTCTTCCTTTAAACACCTGAAATCTGTGCAACACAATGCAACACAACAAATTGCTGACAACCTGAAGTGCAATTTCAGAGACAGAAAGTGTACAAGCTATAATATCACATGAAAGGACAAGTATTTTCCTGTTTCCTGAGGAGGCAGGTATGGTTTTCTAGACAAGTAAGGAAAAAACCACTTATTTTAGTGACCATCATGAATAGGTACCACGACAAGATTGCTTGCATTTCTCCTATAGTTAATATGGGATTTGCTCCTGTGGATTAGTGCAAGGCTGCCTGAAGAACATTAGATACAAACACCAGCCTGACCTCATCAGAAACTCTACTCCCTTTCTCCCTCAACCTGTGCCCTTCTAATGTCATTAATTAGATACCTGGCCTCGTGCAGCCTCCTTAATGATAAATGTAATGCAGTGCAGCAGCAAATCAGCATAAAGACCATGTCAATCAGCTCTGTGGGCAAAAAGCGTAAGAAGTGAAAACAAGATTTTCTGTCTTCAGGGATGGCTCTCTAAAACCAAGAAATACAAAACCTGTGTCATGGAAAGAAACAACAAAAAAGCACTCCAAAACCACAGCAATAAACTCTCTCCATGCCCTCACACACACTCAAAAAATGAACAAAGGGGTAAAGAAACCCTCTTATTTATTATCAGTGATATTAAACACAACAGGATGATAGCATCTGAGTTTTTTCACACCCAACCCAGAACATGAGTGCTATGAGGTGTACATGTTATCTCTGCCTGAGAGGTAAAGCCAGGCTTCCAAGGAGGCACCCCAGGGAGAGCAGGCAGTCTTTACCAGGATGTCTCCAGTGTAAAAATGGAAGTTCAGAATCATCCCAGAGGAGGGTTTTTCAAGGCATGGACTAAATACTGAAGGGCAAAAGAGAGTTTCTGATAAGCAGGGAAGGCAGGCATGCACAAACAGCATGCAGACAGAGGAGGGAATAAATTCATATAAGTCATTGCCCTGAGGAAGGGCAGAGAATGGTGTGAGTGGGGCTTACAGCAGCTGAGAAAGAGGCAGAGAAAGGGAATACTACACTGCAACAGGTTGCTGACATTACTTAAACTATGCCAAAGATTTATATATCCAGTATATGGATGTTTTATTTTCATCTTTCACTTTTCCCACTGATTCCTCTTTGTAAGAACAAACTCCTAACAGCTCCTAGGGAAGCATTATATTTTCAAGTCAGCCACACAGATCAATGCAATAAACACAGAGCCTAAGATTTTTACTACTCAGACATCAAAGCCCACTTGATCTTGAGCACAGGTTGCCAATGAATTAATTCCAGAGTCCTAAAAGAGAAATGTACACAGACTGGAAGATGTATGCATGAACAGGAAACAGACATGAGCACATCTTGGTCAAGAGCAGTGAGTCCTCCTACAACTTCAAACGTTGCCTTGGGTCATCAGGTCTTGGTTAGTCGAACATTAACATATTTGAGGATAAACAAGATTTTATTTTAAAAATGTTCCTCATCAGCAGAGGCACACAGTGCTCTATTCCACTTAAATTTGAAGCTGGTTTACAATGTCTGTAATATAAATTATGTTCCTGTTGTCAGAATATACTTTTTTTTTTTTAATGGAATACTGAGGTTCATTTTTCCATTTCTAAAGGTACTTCTACTGAGAAAAATGACAGCACAAAATCACAACAGATACATACCTCTTTTAAGTTTTAGCATATGTACAGAATTCTAAATTATCTCATTACATCTAACGATTTCAACAGGAACATTGCTAACACTTTACTTAAGCATAAGCAGTCATTGTAGCATAAGGCCCCTGAACAATATCTATGCTAGTAATGATGTGCATTGCAATAATCAAATTTTCAAATGTAAATGCTACACAGAAAAAGCAATATCCTCCCTATTAAATCACATCAAGAAAAGTAAATCTGACTAATTTTAGCCCTAATTTAATGCACTCTTTTAAGTATGTCCCTCAGGCAATGAAAGAATTTGCAATGAGTTTGGTGAAAAATTAAGAAAATCTCACTTTTAATGTTTTGAAATCTCGCTCATTTAATTTTTTTGAACTTCACAGCATTTTTAACTCACAGAAGGAAGCAGATCAAATTAAAATACTTGCTGCTTTCTCCCTACCTTGACATATGCTAAATGCAATACACCAAACAGGACATGATAATGGCTTCAAGATAGAGAACTGGAGAAATCTGAGAATTGTGCAGCTGCCTCAGACTATTCAGAATATCATGTGAACTAAAGAATGACATTTGCTTCTACTCCATAAATGTTATAGTTATAATTCAGTGCTCTGCTGACACAAAGTGCAGCATGGTTTTAACCTTCTAACACAAAATTTTAACTTCTCCAGGTAATCCCAGTACAGTCATATTTATCTTAGGTTCACAGATAAGACATTTATATATATTAAAAGTTATTTGACCAATTATGGTAAACTGATGAATGACAATTATCATGCTAATTCCAACAGTAGAAAAGCTTCAATAAAGACTATTAGACATTTATATATAACCTGTAAATGCAAATTCATATTTTAATGGTACATCATTTACAGGTACAAGACTTTTCTATGTCATTTTGGAACTTAAACGAACATAATTATTCACTTTTTTTTTTTTTCATACCCAGTATGAAGTCAAGAAATAATTTTATTCCCGTTAAAAGGATAAATCCATCACAAATTATATTTCTGAAACTTCACTGTAAGTGCTGGTACTCAGAAAAGCAAAGAGGTGAAAAAAAATCTAGGCACATTCTGGAAACTACACTATACTGTACACAGCTATCAAATCCCAATGGCTTCAAAGTTGCTTTAATATGCTTAAACTGGACAGATAGTTCAAGAACGCCAGAATTTAATTAGACGACAGAATATGGGTTAAAAAAAAGCATACAGATTTTTGAGTATGTTTAACTTATTTGCTTCTTTCTGTTAAGCAGAGATGGAAGAAATTTCTAGCAAATACGGTGTTACAGAAATGCCAACAAATTTCTTCTTTTTGCTATTGAGCAGGGAGTTTTATTTGATCATGGAAACTGGCTTTACCTCATGGAAATGAGGCTTTACCTCATTTTTTCTGATACTTATCAATATTAAATTCCTGGCTTTTTTTCTTTTGCAAAACATCATGCATTTGCAATAACAAAAATCTTCCAGCCAAGTTAAAACTTGGCTTTTTCTCTTCTCCTTTTCCTGCTTATAACATGGACAACTTGAAAGCAGTTGAGCTAAGTCAAATCTTTTACTAAATCAAAAACTCTCTGTCTCTGGTATTCTTTCATTATTTGGATTCATCAGCACTAATCATCTTTAGCTCTCAAACCCAGAGAGTACAGGATAACAAGAGTTAAGTGAGTTGCTTTGGGAAAAATCCATCTAGGAGTAAGTCTAGTTGTCAATATTGAAAAGATAATCTAATACTCTATTATCCCACAGAGATTCATATTTTAATTTAACTTGGCTAATTAGACCCACAACTCTAAGGATCTGCAAATACCCTTTAATGCTATTGATGGTAGAAATCTGACTGAAAGTAAAACTGTGACATTAGTTTGTTGAAGATGTAGATCATCTCTGTCTTCCAAATATTTAATGCAAAAAGCAAGTCCTCTGAGAAAGCATCATCTTCTAGCTCTCCCAAAAGAAGGTCAGAATAGGTCTCTCATTAAATCCCTTAGAGAAGAGGCTGATACAACTGTAAAAATAAAGCTTAATTTACAAATTTGTTCAAAGACCACAAGCTGACATAAGAAACTCATCCACGGAATATTAGAAACATTTAAAAGCTGGTAGTATTTAGAAAGTGGCCTTCCAACTTCCTCTTAAATAAACATTCAAGGCAAAGAAGAATGACAGTTTACACTAACCCCTTTTTGATAAGAGGAGTTTTGAGCTTATTTAGCCATCTTTCTTTCAAACCTGTCAAATAAACAACTTACTGTATTAGTGTTTTTCATTTTCACTGTTGAATAGAACAAAACAGAACAGAACACTTCAGTTGGAAGGGACCTACAATGACCTTCTAGGCCAAGTGCCCAACCATTTCAGGGCTGAAGGGCAAAAATTAAAGCATGTTGTTAAAAGCATTGTCCAACTGTCTCTTAAAGACTGACAGGCTTGGGGCATCAACAGCCCTTTTTAGGAAGCCTCTTTGGTGTTAAGAATACAGGTGTTTGACCACCCTCTCAATAAAGAAATGAACCTTCCTTGGTGCAGCTTTGAAGCATTCCCTTGTGTCCTATCACTGGACCCCAGCACCTTCTTTTCCACTTGCCCTCCTCAGGAAGCTGTAGAGACCAAAGAGGTCATCCCTCAGCTTCCACTTCTCCAAAACAGGCAAGAAGTTCAATCAGGAGACCTGTACTGTAAGAGGTGGGAGAACAAAATACAGGCCAAGAGCACCAGCTTTGACAAACTACTTATAGCTCCCAAAAAAAGAAAAAGAAAAGTGTGTTCCTTCCTCGTTGGTTTCTCTCCTTGTGACTGACAAACAGCAATGCTCTCTGGAACCTGTAACCCAAGTTCATTCCCCTGAATGCAAACCTGGTGAATCAGGAAGACAGTTTCAGTGTAACTCTCTGCTTTCTTGTGTTTTAAATTTTAATAGCCACCAAGGATTAGTTGACAGACTGGATCCATGCAGAGTTAGTGTGGGGTTTGCAGCATGTGGGTGTGTGGTGTGTTAGTGAAGGAACAGGGAAATGACAAAACTTCACAACTGATTTTTCACTAATGTTTCTTTCAGAAGCAATGGAAAACTGTCTCCTATAAATGGCAGACAGGATTATGTCAAGAGTGAATGCTACAGTTCCTCAGCAATAGATAAGAGAGATGTCAATACTGTTTTCAAGTCACAATCTTAAACTGTGCTTGAAAAGGAAGCAGTGGTCAGTATTTCCCATATAATATAACTGCAACATTATTTGCTATATAAAACTCCAGATTTTAGGAAACATATACACACACACACACATATATATGCTAACTTACTACTAAATGGGTATTTTTGGTAAATACACAACATAATGAAATTTCATTAGAATTATTATTAATCTTCTAATTTATTGCCCCATCTGAGTCACATATATTTAACTTCATGCAGATACAAAATCCCCTTATTTCTTCTTTGATATGTCTTTTCTGAAATCATTGTTTACTCTCAGTAACCAGCATCAGTAAGAGGAAATAATATTCACAAGATACATACTGAATTTGAACAGAGAACTCATCAGGTACATCTTCTGTTCAATGCCCATGAACAGAAGTGCACACGGCCTCTGTTTACAGCAATGTTATCTGTGCCCCAAGGTAGGTAAGTTAGGTGTGAAATGCAGAAAGCTTAAATGTTTTCTGACTACAGTGGCTCAGTGAAAGCCAGGCACAAGAAATCTGCTCATTCCTTCATCTTGCACAGCTGGCATATGCATTATCCATTTCTGAAATCACTTAAAAATACACTAAAGGAAGACTGCAACAGCCACAATATATTTTAAAGTTACACAAAAAGTTTTTGTAAAGAATCTAAGCCTGTGCTTAGGCAGCCATCTCAGTAGCTACACATTATGTAGCTAAGAGTTAAACAAGTGGTTACATGCTATGAATAACTGGTGTTCAGGAACATTCAGTTCAAAATCATTAAAAATGATTTGTCAGATTAGCTGACACATGAGACACATCATTGAAATAACGATCAGTGTCCACTGCAGGTTGCACAAAAGGCCTGGTATATCATATTGACTAGGCTGCCTATAAATAAATGTAAGCTCCTTCTTTCAGGTCATCTGTATTACCCTCAGGCCTTAACTGACAGCCATCTTTAGGTAGGCAGCAGTGCTAATGAAATTTAAGATTAAATACAGGAGGTAGATGGGTGAGTAAGGCAGGCTGACAAATCCAAACAGGCTGCTGCTGCACCATGGAGACTTTCAGCTTTGGACTCCTAAGTCCAATTCAAAATCTGTGAATTTCATAACCTTGGACATGACTCTGTATTCTTAACACAACATTGATTTCAGGCACAAGCTGACTTAAGCACAGCCCTTTTGAATGCACTTCTGGCCAATGTTTCCAGTTCAAGGATTGACTTGTTCTCTTCCAGGTCAGTAGGACCTGCAATGCTCACCTCCTCCCCAGTTTTCTTCCCTTCCCAGAGGTAGATACAACTTAATGCTTCATGCACAACAAGGCTGACAAGTCACCCTGCTGCTCCCTGCTGTAGTACATAGAAATCCTGCATGTGAAGATGCCATGCTCAATTCCAAGCTTTTTAAAAATTGGAGGCTGGAAGAAATTCATTACCTCTTTCAGATTCAGCAAAGGAAAAGAGAAATGAATAATGGTGAAAATAGAGTATGATGAGTATGAACGAATGGTCTCAAACGATCATTAATGTACTGGCTGGAAACTGTAAGTAAATGAGTTGTCTAATGCCTACTGATTGAAGCAGAAAAATATCAGTCTAAAAGCAATGCAAGGTTTTCAGGTGTAATGAAAATGTGGAAAAATCATCACATTTCATTTAAGAAGTCTTTTATTATGATTAATTATTAATGCATTTCAGGTCTCTGTGAATTGCTTTTGAAGTCCTAATTTTACTAGGTTTCTCTTTATCATGGAATTACTCTAAAAGCACATTTGCTCTCTATTTCTCAGTGTAGGTGTGAGTGACTGCACTGTGACTCGCGTGCATAACTTATTTATTATAACCCTGATTAAATATTTAATGCTATGGATAGGTTACGGAAATTGTTATGAATTGCTGACAGTGGTAGGTGTTAACAGTCACTTGTCATTTAGGACAGATGTAAAGAACCACTGAGCTCCTTTATGCAATTAGGCAGCTGAAGCAATAACTACTGGAAAACTCTGACACAAGATACTCTCCTTCCTGTCCCCCAACAACGTATTTTGGGAGCTAGCTAGGGTCAAGGATATGGACAAGTTCAACTGCTGTATGGAGAGACTTAGTAAATTACTTTTAAGGACAAAGGAGAAATATGAAGCATAGTAAGCAAGCACAGAACTGCTTCAACATGTATAGCTGTGTGTCACCAAAAAAGTGCTGAAGGAAAGTTCTCACTCCTTGTCTGAGTGATGGCCATAGGAGGCCATAAACAAGAGATAATCTCTTTTCTGAGTATCCTCTAAGTCAGAAAAACAGAATATGGGAGGTTTCTTATACATAAGTTGTAAGAATTTCATCAGTCAGTGATAAGCAATTCTACAATTTTTGCTGTTAATACTGAACTTTGGAAAATGCTTCAGGTGGTGAAAATAACTAAGTTACACTATTTCTTTATTCCATTAGCCATTGTCTTCTTTGGGGAATAGTCACCCTATTTTCCACTGAATAACTGGTTCTCTAAAATGCTACATAGAGTAAAAAAAAAAAAATAAATGGGCATGGTGTTGTTACGTACCATGTTTCTGAAAGAAATAATGCCTCACAGACATGGAGTGAACCAGATGGTATGACAAAGGAGATTGGGAGTCATTAAATTGCAGAGAGGGAAAAAACTGCTGTAGAAGAAAATTAAAGAGCTAAAAGGCACATATGCCATGCAGAGCTTAAAAAAAAAAAAAAAAGAACCAGGGAAAATACTTTTATAACTCCCTGTGAACTATTAAAGGCAGAAAAAGTGAAAAATGTTTTGAGATTTCTTTTTTTATTTTGTTTTGGGGATTTTTTTGCTTTGTTTTATGAAGGACATTTTTGCTAAGAGTTTTATTAGAGTCAGTATCGGTTCACATAAAAGTGTCTTAAAGACTATTCCTGTGAGCCATTTTCTTGTTTCATTATTTTACTCTCAAAGAAGGAGTTGTCTATTTTCTCCTCCTTTGAAGAGGAAAAAGACTATCAACTACCAGATTTAAAAAATAAAAAGAAAGCCTTTGAACTAAAATTAACTATGGTATTTCAAGCTATTATTATTAAGTTGCAATCTTTTGTACCTTCAAAGACACGAGTGAATAGAAACCCAGTATCACTTGTTAGTTCTTAAGATTAGCTGTAAATGTAAAGCTGCTATAGATCAGTATAGGGTACCAGCTGCTGCAAAGCTGTATTGATACACTCTCATCCTGCTTTCACCACCAGATGTTAAAATCTAGAAGTTATTTACTAAGCTGTGTGGGTACAGGGCATGGATAGAAACCTCTGTGTTCCAAGACTTCTGCTCTAGGACTCTCAGACACTTGACCCTCAAACAAACCAAGGCTACAGGCACCCATGCACCCAAACCACTGAGATTTCAGCTCCTGAATGGAATTTGGCCCCTGCACGAAGGAGCTCCAGCTCCTGCACTCTGCCTGGGGAAGGCTACAGATCATTATAACTTAACTTACTATTGCTCCTTTGTTTTTCTTGCTCCTATCAGATTATCTACTAACTTAAGAGTTATCTGAGAGGTGCTTTCAGGTAGGCTTTACCCTACACAATCTCGGTGTCTAAGAGCAACAATGCTGGTGAAGAGTCTAGAGTACAAGTCCTGTGAGATGTGCCTGAGGGAAGCTCCATAGTAATAGACCAGTCATAAAAAAATTTCTAATTTTTTATACTAATCTTGGTATGCATACTAACATAAAATAATCTTTAGACCATCTTTAAACATCCAGATTTATGCTTTTTGTACTTATCGCTTACTTCTGAGGAGAAAGCTGGAGGAATTATTGACTTGCCTTTTTCAGTGTATTTGCTCCTGTCACAAACAAGATTTTTGGGTGAAGGAGGGGAGGTGGTGGGGAGAGTTGCTTGGATGTTTTTTTGTCTGTTCATTTTGTTTATTTCCATCAACAGAATATTTGCTTGAGACATATTACATTGTTGGAATGTGCTGTGTTTATCAGGAACACACAGCTCAGTCAAATGAGTTTTCAGTTTGAAGAATGCTGGTGTGAAAATTCAGAGAAGCACAGACACTTATCAAGGCTCTCATGTTTGTGGAGAATGTTAACAGCAGTGGTTCAGAGTTTACTGATAAACTGCCTCAGCACAGTAAGTTCCAGGACAGCATTGTGCACTTAACAAAACAGCACATGTTTGGAAAAGACTATTTTTTGTACTCTACAGGACTACCTCATGGATTTAAAATGTTAGCAAAAATGTCACAAATGCAGGTCATTTCTGAATCCTATGCTATTTAATCTTAAATTTTAACAAAAAAATGCTTTAGCATTAGCCAAACTCTTTAGCAGTAAAAAAAAAATACTCTGAGTCCACATAAGAAAAAAAAAGTTAGAGGAGAGCACAAACATAGCACTTGCCTGGCTCTAGGTGGGCTCTGGGAACAGGATCACCTATATGGGAAATGCTGAACAGGGGCTACATAAGGATCCCCCCTGTTCCTACTCTGTTCAGGTGCTTGCTCAGCTAAGGTTATGGTGAAAAGACTAAGTAACAGCAAATAATTCTCTACCATACAATAAAGCTGAGTAACTGAATACATAAATTAAGAAACCACAGGATAAACATTTACTGTATACATTTTTCCTGTACATATATAGATATACTGTATACATTTTTATTATTTATTTTTCCCTTTTCCGTGGTTGCCCTTTCTTGGCTTTTGTTTCTTCAAGAGTGATTATTCTTGGGAAGCTCATACTCAAGTGAAAATATATTTTGATAACTTTGACACATTCTAATCCATTTGCAATCAAGGAGTTAATCTGAAAGGAGCAATATTTAAACAATGACAGGACACACAGATAGGGGCTACTTGGCTTTAGTAGTTGAAAATTAATTTGTTCCTATGAATAATTCTTTCTTTATCAATGAGGCACTGTCACATTTCTTGTAGCAGTCTTAATTAAAGTGTAAATTTTACAACATAAAAAGACAGTAAGAATCATACCTGTGAAGAAGTTCTACAGGACAGGAAATAAATGGCTTATATAAATACATAGTGACATACACGTGTAAATCTACAACTCCAAAAGAGCAAATGACAGGTGACAGAATTACAACAACATCAAGAGAGCAGAGAACTGTAACTTGCTCTCACAGTTGCCCCACAATGTATGATTATTGTGAGATTTTCAGACTCTTCTATTCCCTCCAGATGACAAAGATGTCATGGCTGAGGAGTGGATGCTGGAGTCACATTCCTGCTCCCCTGCTTCATCACATTGGCCACCAAACCTGGCTATGCACACAGAGAGTCATGAAGGGACCAAGGAAACCCTGCACCATCTACCTGGAGCAGCTCCAATAGGCATCTGCCCTGGGAAGTCAACAGCTGCTACCAAAGTCCTCTGTCACATTATTTCCCCTGAATCAAACAATCTATGGCAAAAGGGAACACACATTAATAATAGGAGAATAAGAGATAGGTTTCAGCTCCTATCAACCAGCCTCCTTCATTAATAATTTGAATTCATTCTACTAAAAAACCTGGATAATAAAATTGACTAAAATCAAGAGTGCACTTCTGTTAGTTATTACACAGAAAGGGTTAAGAAGCTGAGGCAATTAGCTTCGTTGTATATAATTTTCCTGTTCCATCTTCCTACTGAAAACTCTTTTGCTGAACAAGTTTTAAAAGAGTGAATAACATGATTGCTCATTTCTGTGTAAATCACGTTTACAGATCTCCAAGTGTGACCTCTAGAAGCATAATCAAAAATATGGTTTGTAAGCAATTCGTGCATCTTAAAGAATAAACACCTCAATTTTGCCCCATCAGCAATCTCTGTGTTCAGAACTGTCTTGAGATTAAAACATTAAGCAAAGGTAATGGCTGATACAAGTTTTAGAGTGCACCAGTAAACGCCTCAATATTTTGATTCAGCATGATTAGCCTATATAAATAATGCATCAAGAATAGTTTAAGTATTTTGCCCAAAAGACACCTTTCCCATCATCTATTGTTCTTTGAGATGCAGAACAGAAGTGGTATGCTTGAGGACAGCAGTGGAGAGAAAGTTCCTATTGATATATTTAAATTGCTCAGAATAACTCGGAGTGAAAGCAACCTACCACTCAAACATTCTGGCAAGGTATATATTGGCCTTCACAGTAAATGAACCTTGCAAAGAACCTCAATTATTTATTGATAGACTTTCCAACATATGTCAGTCAAACTAAAGGACAACTGAAGAGTACTAATTCCCAGAGTTTTGGCAAGCAACATCTTTAACTCCATAACCTTTTGATACGAAGGAATGCTGTATAACTACAAAATCCAAGACCTGCTTCCTACCTATTAACACTTGCTACCAAATGCTTTTATCTAAGAACTGAGAAGTGACATTTTCACCTAATGAAAAAAGATGTTTAAGCTCTAATTCAGACACTCAGTTCAAAGTAAAGGGTCTGAGCAAGTTTTGAGTATTAACAAGAACTTATGTTGTTGTGCAAGCTTAAAAACTTCATAGTTCAAAAATTTCAACATGTAAGATAATCAAATGAATGATGTACTAAAGTAGGGAAAGCTTAGAAAATGTCTTGTGGGAAAAATAATCTTTACTTCTCCCTGTGGATATAATCTTGCCATTTTTTGAGTAACTTTTAAGCACATCCAGCAGTCATTGACTTTTTTGACTCCTGAGACCACGGTATAATGGAGTATTAAGACACAAGCCAGTAATCTTTAGAAAAAAATAATAAAAGTCAGTGACAGTTAAAGTGAAAAAGAAAAAAAATCAATCATCTGCCAAAATTGGGTAAGAGGTGGTCAATGAAACTATTTCAGGTCTGTTCTCCAGTTAGCTGGTTTCCCATCCTCAAAGTAGCATTGCTCATTTTTATCAGCAGAAAACGGCTCTCAGTTTTGTGTCTCTTCTGAAATAGTATTATAGACAGTTGTGGCAGAAGATGGAATAAAGTGCACATGAAAAGTCAGAGGTATCAGGGATGACAGTACTCTCTGTTCTAGTTACCTATATATTTCTTTATTCCAGAAGTTAATGCTAAAGGCTTATAAGCCAACCATAGCGTGCCTACCCACCCAGGCAGCTCATCATCAGCTCATCACAGCCTGCTCACAGCTTTCTAGGAATCTGTAGAACCTGCTATTTTCTTATATATTCTCAGCTGTTAAGTTCATATCTGAACTTAACTAAGCTTCTAAACCTGAAATTACTCTGAAAATGAAAGACGATCCAAATTTTCACTGTATGGACCCCATTACCAAGAGAGGTAATGTGCTCAAAATTAAATAAAAAGCTTATTCTTCTACTTACTCTGGCATGAACCTCTGAATCTAATACCTGTAATATAAAATACCTTATCTGGATAAGTAGAATTAAATTTTTAGATTAATGCAAATTGAAAGCCAGAAATTTACAATCAGAATTGGAAATAGAATCAAATCAGCTTATAAAGAACAACATCCAGAGGCTTGGCCCTGGTCTAGATCACCTTCTCCACTACATCCTCTTATTTTTGCCATTTATCTCAAAAGATGTAATAATTTCCAAACTACCAGTGAATTATCAGTTTAAAAATTTGTTTCCATTAGGAAACTCTGAATTAAGTAAACCAATACTTCACTCTGAAAGTTTTGCAGTATTAAAGTACTAAGTCAGCATATATTATTATTATTATTGGAAGTGTTATAGGTGGGAGAGTGTCTCAAAAATACAATGTATTTAATAGGTAAACTCCCATAGTCAGTCTTTCAGCATTACACATTCTTCTCCTGGTCTGAAAACCAACGAGGACTATTTTTGATGGTAACACTGTCAAAACTGTTCTGAGTTCAGACAGATATGCTAATTGGGATATACCTAAGAGGAAAGGTGGTTGGGGCTATTGGAGCAGAAAAAAATAGTGGGAAAAGGTGATGTAACAGTTTTCCCTTTCAGTAAAGGATAAGAGATTTATTGCAGGTAGTACCTGACATGATAGTTTGGGAGGGAGAGGAGAAATTATCACATGTAATAAAACAGGTATCTCTGTTGGGTCCATGATTTTTACTCTCCAGTAAAGTTGTATTGTGAACTTTTATGAGTAAACTATCTGTATATTTTGTTTGACTGATTTATTATTTTCTGTTTAAAGAATAAAGTATCAAGGTTTTCCACAGCCTGGCACAAAAAGCAGAGGCAAAACAATCTTGTTCAGCTCAGCATTTTGTTTTGCAATGGTTCAAAGACAAAGGCCGAGTAAATGCTAAGATTTTACACTCACAGAATCTGGAAGCAAGAAGAAGAATTAGTACAGACAGCCAGGGAATCAGTACATCACCAGAGACACAAGATGAACTGCAAGGAAAAAGTTTTTTTAAGTTTTAAAATATTTTTAGAATTCAATTTGTTTAAAATAATAACAACCAAAACAACAAAACTGAAGTATATTACCACAGTAACCTGGAAAAAAGTTCCAGAGATATTGATATCAGCTATAACTCTACTATGAAAAACAGAGCTCTGCATATATGATTTCTTATTGTGTTTATACTTAAATTATATGAAAGGAACAAAGAGTCTGATTATGGCTAATGGACATAGTATATTACGAAATTTTTTTTTTTTTTTTAAATATATAATGAATTGTGCCTTATTTGTGTATTGAGGGTATTGCAAAAGGTACATTTATAACAGATTTCTAGTTACAATGTTGGTATTATGTGCAGTTGATCTAGCTTCCTAGCTCAGCAAGTGTTCCCCCACAGAAACCTTCCTACCTGCTACCATGTTAAAAAAAATTGATTCACTTCTAATTGAAGAATAACGTTGTTTGAGTTGTCTGCCTAATGATGAAGATTTGATGAATCAGCAGCCACTCTAGATGGAATAGAATCTCTGCTTTCACTATAAATTAACATGTTTCCAACAAATGCTATGAAATAAAGCTTGATTGCTTTTTCTTCTACCTGGTGATAAATGTGCATTACAGAAAAGAAGTGAGGAGTGAAAAAAAATCACTTTAAATGTAAAAATAATAGATTGTGCACAGTAAGTTACCATCCTGTCCTCAGTGATTTACAACTCTACACACTTGGTTCATCAGTCTGTCGAGATTTTCTGTTTGTTTCTGCTCCTGCTCTGCTTTGTTTAATTCATAAAACTGGAGTGGAATGGAAATCTGTAATTGTGTCCTAAGGCACAGTCTTCAGTACAGACAAGACTGCCAATGAAGCCAGTAACAAGTCTTCTCTGCTTTTCTAACAACAGAGTTAAATTTTATATTATGGGTATCCCTTCCTGTTCATTTATTTCATCACAGGCAAAACACAGAACAGTTGTAAACATGTTTTAATTTGTGGTATGGCTGCACGGGGTACAGCTCCGCTCTGCACGTGTGGAACAGTGGCACACAGGAGGGTTACTGATGAAGACACATCACTTTTTTACTCTTTATAGTCAGCAAACAAAGAATAAGAGCCTTATTTCTAAGAGATTGAAGTTAAGTTCAGATATGAACAGGTGTAGTCTCATGTCTGTTCTCCCCTAGTTGATTATAAAAACACCCCAGGCTGTTGTAACTAAAGTTAGGCAGTGCAAGTGTCTTAATCACTGAGTACATCATTCACTGTAAGTGCTGTACATCTACCTGAGCTTTTGTATGTGTAAATGTGTGCATAGTTAGTTCCATGAAAAGACAGCCTGACAGAAACCCCTCTCATTATAACACCTATTTTCCAGAAGTTTTTACCACATGTAAAGCCACAGGCTCCATCACAGCAGGGACACAGACACTCCAAACCCTGGCAGTGAGGGCTGAGGCTTCTAAAGGGCAGGAAAGGAAAGTGGCAGACTGCCCAAGCTGAGAGTTGAGACATTCTTCTGTCTATCTAATCACAGCAATATTAAACACAAAATATGGAAGCATGCAAAGGAAGCAAAAGCATGCAAAGGAAGCAAACAAAAAAACCTCAAAACAACACTATGTAAATACATAAGACTTCCTAGTTTCACAAACAAATCCCTTGGGGACTCTTCTCTTAAGCTTCTCTTAAATATTTACTTTTTAATTTTAAAATGAGAGGAATTAGCAATACTGTGATTTAAATATTAGTTAAAAATGAATGCATTAGCTGAGGTGATTCCCACACACAAACTACCTATGTCATCCAGCTATCACAAAAAAATTTAACTAAATTTAACCCAAATTTCATTTGGATGATAGAGCTACCTGCAACATTACAAAACAGATGTTTAATCACTATTTGCTTGCCTTCCCTCTTCCCACACTTACCAGATCCATACCATGGTAGCTGCTCTCTCTGGTGGATGCCTGATATAAATGGGTACACATGGAAGGAGAATCAGTCACATCATCTCTTGGCACCTGTCAGTATAAATAACCAGGTGTTATAGACTACAAGAGAATTAAATTCCAAACCATTCTTTTATTTGTATTGCAATGCAGTAATAATTGTAATGCTAGTACAGTAGCAGCAGCTACCAGGCATATATGAATAATAACAAACTTTGCAGTATTTATCCTAAAAAAAATTTCTCCTTTTAAAATCTATTGCTGTCTGTGTAGTTACAACCACGTTGCAATACCTCCTCGCTGAGTTCAGATCCTCAGTAAATAATCATGGCCATGGGGCTATAAATGATTTACAGTATACAGTCTCACTTTTACAGCCCCCAAACCAAACATTCACAGTCTGTAAGAACTGCAAATTGTCACTTCAGAGGAATGGCACATGTGGCAGCCAGGCTAACATCAGTCAGCCCCATTAATTATGACTTTTTATTTATTTAAAAATTTAGCCAGCTCACACAGATTGTCTCCAGGGAAACAGGTACAAAATAAGTATAGGACCATATTCATTTTGTCAGGATCATATTAAAATAATATGTGGGATGAGGCCAGCACTTTAGACCTTGTCTGAATCAGCAGCATCTGCCTAACTGGGAAATAGGCAGCTAGCCCTTTGCCTCTGCCCACCTATGTTTTTGGAAATAGCACTGTAAACAGCATTAGGCAGCTGCTGACAATGGCACAGCATATCTTACAGTTGTAGAATAATCATTTGATGGCTATCAAAACATATCCTCCCACAAGAAAAAGGAAAAGAGGTGAATGGCCATTAAAAAAAAATTAAAAAAAATTAGCACAAGGTGAAGCATCTGCCCTATCTACACAGACACTGCTTTGCTAAGAAAACAAAGGAAATAAATGAATGAATAAATACGTTAATTTCATAGAGAAAAAAAAGATGAAGCTTCATCTGGAAATCCAGCTAACTCTAAAGTCTGTTTCTAGTGGCAACAATTAATCAACAACGCATAGACCAACAATGCAGACTTTCCCTCCTCTGATTTTTAAGATCTTTTTTAATCTTTTAAAATGAATATATATTGATACTCAAGTTACTCCGTTCCTTTGTATGAATACACTGGTACCAGATGTATACACCTCTACTAAAACACTCAAACCTTTGATTGGAAAAAAAAAAAATAGCCTATTGTGCAGTGCAATAGAATACTTATTCCCACAGCTGCTCAGCTAATTACTCCTGCCTGATTGCCTTAAGGCACAAAACTCCCCACAAGTGCCATTTCTATACTTGGCAGATCAGAATTTCTACAGCAAAATGTGTAACTTAAAACTGAACACCTTTTCACAGCCAACGTATCAGCCAGAATGGTATCTACAAAAATGATTCCATCAGCACCTGAAACACCTGCAACACCCCAGCCCAAGGAAAGATTCATCCAGCTTTCTGCAAAACACTGTACTTTTTTGTCAGTTGATTCTTCCATTAAAACCACAACTTTTGAATGATTCCCAGCACCACTGATGGACAAACTCTAGACTTTTCAAGATTTATGTGAAGCCATGGTTACATATAAAAGAATTTTATGGCTGCCTACTGTCATTGTGCAATTTATGCCCTGTCTCCCAGTCTCCAATTTGATCTATTCACAGCACCAATTGTATTAAATTATGGTTACTCATAATTCAGTCTGCACCTGGCTGTAAAATCACAATTGTAAGGAAATGCTCTCATCCAATTTCTGAGTAGAAACCTTCTACAAAAATATAGGTACCTCCCAGGCAGCTCTGAGCTTCTGTTATTACATGGCCCAACATTTCTGTCACCAGACCTTGGTGATGTTTATGAGTTTAGTTATGAGCCTGTGCTGTTACCTGTCATGTAACATGGTATAACAGCATCTCAGATATCAATATGAAGATAAGTCAAGATGTCTGAGTCAGCTGGGACATAAAAGCCCTGGTCTTTTCATGATTTACTGTCTCTTAATGAGTGAAGGAACACTTTGATCCATTTGCATGATCATTGTTTGAATCAAATAGGAATGAAAAAAAATATCTGTATCTACCTTAATTGACAAAAACCATGCGAAAGAAATTGCTTACAAAACAATAGAATGTGTCCAAACATTGATTTGATGTTGTGATCCATGTACTGGCTGCAGAGAGGAAGAGAAGGTCATTAACATAATGACTCATTTGTGTAATAATTCAAATTTCAATCATAAGTCTATGTATGGTGCACACAGCTTGGAATACAGAATACTCTGCAAAAGATGTGCAGTCAGAAGAGTTAAAAAAATTATACATATAGACAGTTAGATGTCTATATATTTATATGGATGTGTATTTATATATAGGTAAGATTGGGCCTCAAATTCTCAAAGCAGAAATCTGCCTGGGAAGTAACTACCCCCCCATCAGCCACTGGGTGCAGGTAACTGCAGCTGACCTCAACCTCCTCACAAACTCCTTGGCTAGGTTGACATTTCTGTACCCTGAGAACAGACACACCACTGAACTGATGCTGGGTACTTACAGAGCTGTGTCAGCCCTGACTATCTATGTATCTACAGCATTCTCAGAGTCCACAGAAAATCCTGAAAAACCTTATCAATTGCTTTGTGACTTCTTGGATGGAAGAAATCCCTGTGCTTTTCTGCCTATTGTCCTGGAGACACACAAGACACCAGCGTATTTTCAGAGGTCTGTGTTGAAAAATCAAATACACCCTACTTCACATATTCTCTTTTACAATTTAAGCTTACAAATTATTAATGTTACGGTTCTTGAAAAGTCATTCTGGGCTGTATATTTATTAAGATGCTATTAAAAAGTACTGAAACACACTAACACAGCATGAAGAAATTCTTGGAGCTCTGTCTGAATGTAGATAAGACTGTACTGAAATAAAATTTTACCATGTCCCACTTTAGTAAGATAAAAATAAGGTTTTTTTGAGACATGTTGTCTCTGGATAGGAAAGAACTGTTGGCCTGCTAAAACTTGGCAGTATGTGGCACTAAAAATCAGCACTCTACATTAGTTTATTTAACTCACCCTAACTATGTGTGGGTCCCTTCACCCATTTTTCCAGATAGTCATGCATTAATAACCTTGCACTAGATTCACACAATTCCTTTTCCCCTGTGCTATGCCTCTAGATTATAGCATTAACACAAAGCATAAACTAAATTCAGACTTCCTCTGCCTACCTTTTGGAAACAATGACAGCAGGGATTAGAAAAGAAACAGCTTTCTTGAAAGTAAGCATCAATATCAAAAGAAAACCACTTAAAAATACTAAATCAAAACCAGCATGCTAATTTATTTACATGGTGTTTTTCTGCAGCTCTTCTTCAAAGTTAACTTTCTCTTAGATTTGAAAAGTCACAAATCCTTGGTGGCACAAACTGCCACCTCTCCTCCCCATCAGAGCTTTCTAGTAACTGTCTTTTCTTCTTTGCCTGACAACATACAAGGATATACATATACACACATTTTATATATATATATATATTTCCTGCAGTCATCACAAAATTGTCACACATAGCTATTTTTACTGTATTAAGAACTGTCCATGCTATTCCTAGAAAGTATCAGCTCTGTTTTCACCCCAGCACACTTACAGATATTAAATAAATACTGAGTATGTCTCAAAGTGAATTTACGAGTTTTTAAAAAATATTAATACAGGTACACATGAGGTTACAAGCATGTAACAATCATGTTACAGACATATAAATGATGCAAGCTCCTGGTAACACCTTTTGGGTGCTACAACAAATTTTTAATTTCCTTATGGAAACACTGACCAATTATTGGCTAACCTCTGTAACTGTATATCCTTGATACAAGGTATAATCAAAACATGACACTGTGTGACATGTTCCTATATGGTATGATTATTTTCTGAGCATTTCTTCTGCATCATGGTATTTCCCTGCCCAATTTATCACATTACTATTGTCCACTGCAAAACCATCAGCCTGGATGCTGAGCTCTTTCTGGTAGTGGCCATCCCCAATTCTTGTCACAGTAAATGAGACATGAGGTTGTCAGGAATTTACAGAGTAGGATCAACATCTGAAAGATACAAATCTGTTTGCTGCCTTGTGTATGATACCACTGGAGTCTTATAAAAAAAGAGATAAGGGTACAGAAAGCTATGGATTTACAGTTATCATAAAACAAACACAATGTTGTTGACTTTAAAAAAAAACCCAGCTCTTTGTTTTCTATCCTGCACCCTTACTAAAAAGGCAAGAAAAACAGATATCTACTGAGAAACACCTCAAACAACCATAGAGAAAAAATAACATGAAGTCGAGTCCAACAATCAATCACAGAGTAGCTCAGGTTGGAGAGGACTCATAAGGACTATCAAGTCCAACTTGCTGCTCCCTGAAGGATTACCTAAAACCAAACCTCATGGCTAAGAGCATCGCCCAGACACTCTGACAGGCAAGGGACAATGAAAAAGCAAAGCAAAAGCAAACCCATTCCTTTGCCTGGAAATATGCAAACTTCGTTTAAACTGCTGAGGTTTACTTCTGCCAGCCCAATCTCTGCTTTCTGCTCACAAGGTGTTCCCAGTTTTATTTTCTCTGCTTCTAAAATAACATCCTCTTTCCAGAAGCTCTATTTGCAACCCAGAAAATAAAAGCAAAGCAAAACATAACAAAGACACAAGTTTAACACCTTCAAATGTCACTGTTTCTGAAACAGAAATCAGGAATTTTGAGAATTCCTTCCCAAAAAGTATGTGACACTCATCCTATACCGTCTATTCTTTTTCTATAAAACTTTAGAATAAAAAGTTACATTTTCTGCTTGAAGTTGCATTTTGTGTTCAAACATCATTAAGTTCACTCAGTCCCTTGTCAGGATACTCAGAATTTAAAAATGGTGCCTTTGGCAAGAAAAGCAGAATAAACTGTTGGGTGTAAAAACAGGAGCTTCCAGAAGACACTGATCTGCAGCTGCAACAGCTAGGGAGCTTGCTGCCTGTGAAGTAGAGCTCTACAAAGCCCTTTTTCCAGATAGATTCAAGTGACTCAAAACAAGAGAAAAAATAAAGAAAAAAAGAGGTGAGGAGACTGACTTGTGCTTTTGGCACCTGCTTGCTTCCTGGGGTCTCCAAATGAAAACCCATATTGTTTTTGCTAATACATCTCTGAGCTGACAGAGGTGCAAGTTGTGAGCCACAGCTTGCATGCTGTGCTAGAGAATGGCAAAGCTCAATAAAAACAATTATTTCAAAGCCTAAATCTCATCTATTATTAAACCTGTGAAAAGAGTTTTAATTTCCTATGCAATTATATGGTGCAATTTAGGGAGGGGGGGGGAAAGAAGGCTCACTTTTGATCAAAAACTTGGTTTTCATATTTTATGGTTTGGATAGCTATGTACCTTGGGACCTAATTTGAAGCTCATATACTTCTGTTTCAGTCAGAATTTGAGTAAGTCTACTTAGCTATTTAATTATTCTATTTTTTCTCATAAAGAAAGTTAAATTATTAACATCTTGCATTTTGGAACACCACAAGCAAATGTTATTGTTTTATCCATGTGTAGGTATCTTGTAATTGTGTAGTAGCAAGGGATGATGAATGCATTTTGCAATGAAGTTGTACAATTACTTTGACTAATGCTTCTGTGTCACGTGTGACACAAATCAGATTTTCTATTACTATTATTTGTTTTCTACTTAGCAGTGATTATTAAACAATCCATAGCAATGACCACTTTCCTTTAAGAATACAGCATCAAGTTATATTCCTAGAGGGGACAAACTCACAGCAAATGGATCTTTGGAAAAGGAAAAACAAACCCAAAAGACTTCCTGTTCAAACACTCACAGGGTTTTGTTGCACAGTGACAGAAGCAGAATGTCCCAGAGGAGCTGAAGTCTCATCTGCAAGACTGCAGAAAAAAGAGCAGCTTCTGACATTTAGACCTCTTGTAACCCCTCTAAAATATGTTTTGTGTATCACTGTGGAATCAAAATTCTTTTATTCTGCTCATCTGTTTAAGAAAATAATTGGAGTTAACATTTCAGAGAAAAAATAGAATTTCCACCATTTACACAGGACTACATCTTTACCTTCCTCAGTACTCAGGGTCCAAATGTACTGTCACTTCAATTATATACAAAATAACACAACATTGAATAAAGATTCACAGAAATTCAGAAAGAAATGAAACCACTAGGTCCAAGGCCAAGTGAGAAATTATTAGCTCTCTCAGGTAGGGATGGTATTGATGGAGGTCAAGTAAAGGAAAGGGAAGCTCACACTGTGCCTGTGCCAGAGAGAAGACAAATCCCTGCAGATCACTTAGGAGGTCTTTAAGGACATGAAATGGATCTGGTTTTAGAAAGGGCTTACTAGAAGTATACAAAAGAAGCCAATGACAGTTGAGTTATTTACAGATGCATACATAAACACGTATGAATATATACATCCATCTCTATGTCTATATGTATCTATTTATATGTGAGAGAGAGAGATGGAGATAAAGAACAGATCTGGAAATCAATCTCTTGTTTCTTTCTTAAACTGAGAGAGAGTGAAAAAGAGATTGGTTTCCTAATGCATTTTCTAAAGCAGGACTCACTCTGGAAACAATCTGAGGTCCTGTGTAGCAGAACTCAATGAACAAGCTATCAAATTGACAAATTAGTTCATGTGAACCAAAATATATGTACGTTGTAATCTTAACCATTTATACAGGGTGCAGAAAAGAACACCACATAAAAGAACAAAATTAATGAACGTTAGCAAAAAATTTGTCAAATATTTCAAAATACAGTGAAGTAGAAGAACCCAATATTAATTGAGAGTTTTCCCAAGTTATTGTGTGTATGAGTAACTTAATGTATTATTCATCTTCTCTTTAACTAAAGGAAACACATCCAGGAGATTATATGGTCAAACTGTCCTCCTGGAAACACCTGTACAGTCTGTGCTGCCTTTGAAGTTCACCTACATTATACATCACCATGTTCGATAGTCTTTTAGAAGTATAACTGCTATCAAGGGTTTCTCCATGAAGGTGGAATTTAATTAAATATTCCCTCTCAAATATGCTGCTACAGCTCTGCTGTTTTCCATTGTTCCAGGCAGTTAACCTGTCTTCACTTTTTTTGTAATGGTAGTTTATCCTGGATGTTGCATAAAACCCTTCACCTGCCTGCCCCCCTAGTACAAGCACAGAAGAAGGAGTAGGACCTAGACCATTTTTTTCCAGGTTCCCTACACTAGAATAAACTAAAACTAAAAATAAATAAATTAGTGTTTCATCTACTATAACAACATGATTCTCAGTGACACATGTTCTCTTATCAGGCAGGGCTCCTACAAGGTATAGAAGTCAGCACAACACTGGAGAACACTGCACAAAAAGTCAAAATGAATGAAGGAGGAATAAAAAGAAATAAAGAATTCAAATCCTTCATTTCAAATACTATAAACACATTGCTTTTTGTGCTGCAGTATTCTGCATGTATTGTCATCATTCTATGATTTACATTTCCACAACTCAGATCTAAAAACCTGTTTAGCATTATTCTTCATTAAACTAATATGACAAAGAGTAGTTAAGCTTCTGCTATTTGGTGTTTATGCTGTATTCTTTTTCTGCATTGCCCACAACAAACTGGATCTTATTCAGTTATGAATTACTTTATTGATTGAATTAAATAGTACATGAATTTCATGTACAATACACATGGTTTATCCTTGCTGTCATATATTATTCCTCATTCTACTGAAAGGAGCTATTTAAAATAAGTAGGACCCTTACTTAATCACTGGCCTTTTTCTGGAAAATCACTACAGAGTAGCTGCTAGTGGAGTTCTCTCCCTAAAACAAAGACTTAATAAATTATTATGGAAAAGGTGTCCATTCATCAGGAACAAACATGTATTTTTATACTTATTTCCTTTAAAGAAAACAAACACTGCTATGTGCAACAGTGCAAGGAGTTGTGGTTTTTTTTTTCATGCTTTTTTCATGTTTTTTCAGTGTTAAAATTCAGTGGTGTAATCTGCAACGTAGCAGACCTCCTGAATATTTAGGATCCATGAAGTACATGACAGCACAATTAGTTGACAGTGCAAGACATAGAAGGTAACAGTGTTCTTGCACTTCTCAGGCATTTAGCCACCCAAAAGCTGGCTACTCCTTTCATACAAACAGTAAACACATGAAAATGTATTTGAAAGGCACCTCTGATCTCTGTTATAAAATTGTCTAGGCAAATACAAGAGCAAAAAGCCATTTCCTTCTGTGTAAAATAAAAAGCCACATATATGAAATGGATATATCTTCAGTCTATGACTATTTGCTCCTCTGCTTAATACTTTAGACATAAGATATAAGTAAAAGGTAAATCTACCTTTGAAACAAAGATGAAGGCTTCCAAAATATGCAGTCTGAATTCTTTTACCCAATGAATAAAAGACTAAATTCTTATTAAACATGAATACAGTGCAGATAGTTGTTTTACTCCCACCCTATACCTTTTGTGTTCTTTGAAACTAAATTGCAATTCCAAAAATCATTCAGATATACTTACTTTTTCTGAGACAAAAAAACCTGACTAGGTTTCTAGTTCCTTCTCAGACAGCTGTCCATTGGGAAAAAAATTACTACATAGCAGTAAAACTAAAATACCCAAGTGAAGTTTAGCAGAGCAAATCAGAGGAGCAATCAGAAAGCAAAATGAGGTTTCATTTCAGAAAACAAATTTGGCTAGAAAGAAATAAAAAGCTTAAAATATATGGCAATGTAACACATTACATATGGCAATGTAAGGCTTAATCTGTAGCCTTGAATCTTTCAGCTGCTTAAGTCTGGGCATGAACAAACAAGAGCAAAACTCCAAAAGCTCTAAAGTTATGAAATCTCAGCCTGCATCTAAACTATTACATCTCCAAGTCCTAAGACTTCAACTGAACCAAAGTGACCTGTAAGGAGACAAACCATCCTTTCAGTTACACTTTAACACTGATTTACTGGAGTAATGCATGAGCCAAGACAGAAGTGCAGGTTCTCTAATTTCACATACTTTGTCTAGATAGTTCTCACCATCTTTAAAAGAAGAAAAAAATAGAGCTATTTGAAACCTAATTCTTAGGGATATGAAACATAATTCTTACAGGTTAGTAGTCAGAGTGAGGGTGAAATTCATATGGCAGTGATTCCTTACTGAGTGTGTGATTACTTCAGTCTCCTACACAGCTGCTATAGCAAAGGAAAAAGAAGGCACTAAAAGAGAAGTCAGGGTCAGCTGCAGAAAAAAAAACCAAACAGATATCAGGGAGAGCTGAAGCAGAGAAATCTGAGCATCAAGCCTTAGTCTCGGAGAAAAAAGAAAATATTTGAATTAGAAAAGGCAACACTAGAAACCACTGGCAACAACTGCTTTTTGAAGATAGGTCAAAATCTTAAAGAAGTGGATAAAGATAATTGTATGTGTCATGTGATATAGGGGAACCTGATTAGTTATAGTTTGGGAAAAGGTGAAGGGGAGAGGATGCTTCAAAAAACCTGACTCATGAAAGATAGAGGACCTGATCCTTTCATATGGATGAAGAAAAATATCCCTGAAATATTTGAAATATACACAAATTTAATGTCAAATCTTCCAGGGCTCTCTCTTTTCTTGAAAATGCTACCAAAGCATGATTTATAGTGGACACCATTGCTAAGTTTGAGTAAAAATCACAGCAAAATTAAAACACAAGCTTATTGTTTTCTTTATAAAATATTACTAAGTGAAGGCCATTCCACATGGTTAAATATTCAAAGAGCCTTAAGAGATGCTCTTTCCCAGGATTTTCTCTTTGTTTTACTCATCAGTCTTGCTTAACTGAATACTACCTTATGAAATAAAGAGGCAGATGACATTTTAAAAAAAATAATGCTAAATATGAGGATTTATTGGAGAACGGCTTAACCTTGAAGTAGATCTGGCAGCCAAGGTTACTTTGCAGTTTCCCAAAACTATCCAATGTATTTCTTTTTTATGGCATTTCCTCAATTCTTCCTAGGTTAATAAGCCTTCATTTCTATGTTTTTCTGTTACTGTGTCATTCTTCTCCATGGTATGTTTTCCCCCACTCAAATTTTTGAGTTTTCTTGTTTGGTTTTGATTGTATGGCCTTGTAAGAACATTTTTCCATATGGAATCAAATCAGTATTTCTCAACATTTTCTTTCTAGTTTCTTTAGGAAAGTCACCTGGCACTGCTACACAAAACTTTCTACTCTTAATTATGCTATGTACCTATTATGAACCAAGACAGATAGGCAAGACACAGACAGATAACCAAGACACAGATATCCACACATGGAGAACTGGAAGAGATTCTGAACTGGAAAAGCTTGTAAAAAAGACAGCATCTATCCATGCCTTCTTTGACCAATCAATAAAATGTGAGAAATATGGTAGATGTATATTTTTTATATAAAATAAAACAAACTGAACATACACATTTGACCTCTTAAGAAAAATGACAACAAAAATATTCATTAGTAATAAACTTTGCAATTCTCTCTTCATTGAGTAAGCAATGGGCTATTTTTGTCATTTTGTAAATGACATTGAAATGGGAAGTCTGTCATTTTGCCAATAGGTTTTTCTGCTTTGATTAGAAAACAGCAGCTCATTAGCTCCTCTTCCTGTCTGTGTCCCCATCACCACTCTGAAGAATGCCAGCACTTGAAATAGGACAATTTTAATATTTTTTTTTTATTTCCAAACTCAAGTGCATTTTGCCTTTGGACTTTACACAAAATTAATTATAACTTTCCCTTCTAATCTCTAGTACATCATTAAGACTCTGAGAGACTGGGAATCTGTGTTCTCTAGCAAATGGCTAAATGCCAAGCACTAGTGGTATTTTAAAATGGAACTGAGTAAATGCAGCAAAATGCACTCTCCTTCTCTGGCATTTCTTCTTTGTTTCTGAGAAAATCCTCGAGAATGACTTTACTCACATTAACTTCTTCTCTGACTACAAAAGAAGAAAGTACTTTAATAGCACAGCTTTCAGGAGAGAGTGTATGGTACAACCCAAGAAGAGTATACATGGACACAGAGACACTTACCCAAGTGTTCTGGACAGTCAACTATTACCTAGAATTCCAGTCCCCAGTGTACCCTGACTTGCACATCTGCTTTCCACCTCTCACAAACAGTGGAGCAGGAATGAGCTCTGAAACATTGTCTCAGGATAAGTGGTTATTACAGAAGGGGGATGAAAAGAATGCCAAAGTTGAGGGCTCTTTACAGGGCTCTCCCCTGTAAATACTTGTTTTTGAAGAGAGCCACCACCTCAACTCATTTGCTCTGGGAAAAGCTGCTGCACTCCAGCATGAAGCTGTGATGCCTGAACTATCCCTAAGTCTTTTTGTGCTCTCCTTTTTCTGGTGCTGGGCTCTTAAATGAGGAGAAAACCAGGGATTGTTTAGAGAGGAATTATAACACAGGCCACAGCCTTGTTTAGCTTTATAACTAAAAGTCCCCACACAGAGGAGTGTGACATGATGGAAGGCTCTAGCACTTGACAACATTTTTTTCCTACACTCATCACTCTTTTTGCACTTTTATCAGAAGGAATTTGCAACTCCACAACATTCCAAAAAGTCCTCTTAAAATTGGTAAAATAGAAGCACATCATAGCCAAGATTAGCCACCTAAAAGCTGACACAGCTAGTAGATTTGGATGAACATTTAATACCTATTGATCACACAAAAGGATAAATGAGGATTGTGCATGACACTCAAAAAGCAATGGGGTTTAGAAGGGCCACAAGCCTTTTAAGCAAATAATTACTTATAAAAGGAATAAGCTTTTTTTAATTACCATTTCCCCCCCCAAAAAAGAACACAAAATCTGGCCAGATATCGATTCATTTATCAATGCCAAGAGATAGTCTTGAACACTTTTGAGCAATTTCTGTGCACATCTGTTGACCCTCTGTGTTCTTTATTCAGGTTAATAAAATTAAAACACAGCACAATTCAAATAAACTGAAGGAATAAGGAAAGGTTAATTGGAGCCCACTAATGAAATGGTTTCAACAGATTCTTCCTCACTTATAATTTTCATTTTTTAGCTATGTTCTCATTCCTCCTGATGATTTTCTGATCCCCTTCTAGGCCATAATGCTTCCACACACAGGCTATTAATACAGGAGTCTGCTATGTATTTTTCTCTCAGTACACTAAGAAGTATGGTGTTTTACAGCTTTTCTAATTATCTGTAAAGCTATCAGACAGATTCCCAGTCCTTCATTTAAAGAATTAGATGACTACAAGTAAAAATGAGTGCTTGTGCAACTTACACTGTCACATTTCACAATTCACATTCCTGGTAAGTGCATCAATCCTAAGGAGATAATTTATAGTGAGTGTTCTATAACCAGTTTTTCCTATCATTATGTGATAAACATTTGCAACTATTTGCATCCTTGATTTATTTATAATTTGCTTTGGTTGAAGAACCACATCTATGACAACTTCACATGCATATGCTGCTTTCCTGCCAAGTATAAGTCTTTGGCAGCAAAAAGGGACTGGTAAGATGTATCACTGCTAATATTCCTCATATTTTCACTCACAGTCAAGACAACTTTTATTCTTATTTAATATATAAATACTATTTTAAAATGGAACCTACTGATTTAAAAGGCCAGAGCTGAAGTCATCCTGAGTCACAGCTTCAAGTTGGGATTTTGAAGCTATTCTCAAGTGCAATTTTACAGATAGCTAAAGGCTCCCAAGACATCAGGAAATGCCCTTCATATCACTCAAAATGCAGTATGAGAGCAACTAGGCTCACATCAGTAGGTTGAAGATGCTACTTAATACTATAATTTGTGACTTGATGAGTGTTTTGATGGTTTCTGAATATTCTTGTGCATGAAAGAAGAGACTCAGACACATTTTTGTCCTTAGCTGGGCAACTCCACTTTGCCTGAACTCAAATTTTGATCAAAATATGATGTGAAACTAAGAAATAAAACAAGCACATAGCATGTAAGTTCTGAGATTAAGATACCATTCAGTTCCTGGAAAAATGCTCCTGTCTCAAGTCTATGACATGCATCAAATGTTAAGCATTCTGTTGCTTTTCTATTTACAGTGACATGAGGCTTCCTCATTGCTAAAAAGTTAAACTCTTTTTTTTTTCTTTGAAGAAGCAATCCTAAATCCTAGGCTTCCTTAAGTTGTCTCCTCCAGACAGTCTGGCAGTCTCCTCGCAGGAAAATCTCAAAAGTGCATAAAAATCATTCAAGCCAACATTTCATTGCCTAAGACCAATCCTATCCCTCACTAGAGAGTGCTGGCACCCTGAGCAGAATGTAACCTGTTCTGTTCTCCTCTGTCATTTTTTTTGCTACTTCAATCCAAACTAGAGCACTATTATAAAATGTAGCATCATAGATCATTGCAGGGAGTGCTAGAGTATTCTGTATATAACTACAGAAAACAAAAGTTTCAAGCAAGATATGACAAGAGGAAGAGAGTATGGAATAACATAATTCCTTAAATATAATCCTTAAATTAAAAAAAAATAACAATAAAATATAGTGCAAGATTTCTTTAAAGGCTTCATTTCATGAGACAAGGTGATCAGGCCCAGTCAGCATGGGTTTATGAAAGGCAGGTCCTGCTGGGTAACCTCATCTCCTTCTATGACAAGGTTTACATTGGATAGCAGGAAGAATTTCTTCACCAAAAGGATTCTCAGGCACTAGAGCAGGCTGCCCAGCAGTGTGATCATCACCCTGGGGGAATTTAAAATAAATGTAGATGGTTTATTGGTGGAAATGGCAGTTCTGGGTTAAAAGCTGGACCTGATGTGGTATATTCCAACCAAAAAATTCTGTGAGTCTAAACAATCCTCTGTGATTTTTCTTAAAATTAGTTGGAACTGTATTTATACTTGATATTGACAAATAGAAAAAAATGGCTTGCTTTCTACATTAATGACTTTTGCTGACATTACTGTCTATATTATTATTATTAGAATCTGTACTTTGATAGAAGCTTGATTCTCATTTTGTTA
This sequence comes from Heliangelus exortis, assembly GCF_036169615.1. Lineage (NCBI taxonomy): Eukaryota > Metazoa > Chordata > Aves > Apodiformes > Trochilidae > Heliangelus > Heliangelus exortis. Next base: position 19,508,170 of record NC_092431.1, read on the forward strand.
TGTATTCCACCAATATAATGTACACAAACATCTCCTATTGCAAGAGCATGACTAATGAAGCAGAAATACACAGATTTCAATATATTGTGTAATTAGCTGCTCAAGTCTCTAATTATGATCAGTAAGCAAGTCGAGCAATCATTCATCTGTGCATTGAAATACAGTAAACACAGAGATTATTTTGAGCCCTTTTCCTACACATATAGAAGATAGAGAGGTTCTATACTTTTCAGTAATGTCATCTTCAGATTTCCACTGCTTATTAGAAAGCACAGTTACTAACAATAATGGCTAGGAAGAACCTAAGGTCAAAAATGTACAGATCTTCATCCTCCATCCCCTTTCCTTCCTGTTGCATACTGAGTTACTATTTATTTACACTCTCAAAATACAGATGCAAAAGCATCCACAAAACATGTGCATGTCCCTTTTGTATAGGAGGTTTTGTCTCAAGAAAGGGAAAGAAAATGAATTTTGGTACAAATTCAATTGTTACATGATTCATAAAATTCATTCATAAATTTAGGAAAAAGCTTTTCAAAACACAAACTTAAATAATGGAATAGCTCCAGATGCACCTTTCTGTGTCCAACCGTGAGCTAAATGGAGAGTTCAAGTAGCAGTTCAGTGTCTTACACATGTAAACTTTATTTTCTTAAATGTTATTAATGCCAGGAAAAAGCCTAAATCCATTTGGTTACGTGTATAGCTTACAAATTGTTCTGTAATCTTTGTCTGGTTCTTACTTCTTCAGACATGCATACTTTTTCTTTTCCCCTTTGAGTTGTCCCTAACTATTGGAAACAAGGAACGAATGCCTTTTCTTTTGAGAAAAAGTAAGAAATTTGGATAATAGCAGTCAGTGCTGAACTCTTATTCTTCTGTGCTAGATAGTTGTGAAAAGATTAAATGCAGTTAATTCAACAAAAAGAGAATGTGAGAGTTCCTTAGAAATCTTCATTCGGACTTTTCATGATTATGAAGTTGACATAATCACATTTAGTGAAAACAAATCTGTTTAGAGCAGATTTTGAGCCCCAAAAGAAATATATCACAGTGATGAATAAAAGCATCTGAAACAAGGTAAGCACATCATTATCTGATCATCGATGTCACCATCATTTGAGCGAATTTAAATTATATGCAGTAAATGATCTAGGTGACTCTGCTCTTCAGATAGGATCTCTGAAAGAATCAAATTAATGAAGTCCTGGATGGTCTCAAAGTCAACAAACACAGCATCCCTTTCACAATGACATATGCTGAGACTTATTGATTAATTCCCTTATTGTGAACACTTGTGGCTCATTTTTCTCCATGGCTTAATAAATTATGCATATTGATCACTGCATACGTGTGAGTGCTGCACATAACAGAAATGCTCAGGCTATCAAGAGGGTACATTTTACACTTCGTAAGTGTAATACAGAAGAGGTTTATTAAGAGTAAAAAATTAATGGCCTGACAGTACAGGATTGTTCCCTTCAGTACTGTGGCATTTCAGAATATGTTATGCAACCCAATTACCCAAGTGCAAAGTGACAGAAGTATCATCATTTCCCCTTGGGAGATTATTCCTCATACTTAACTGACAAGAATTGCTTTTATCTCTGACATTAAACCCATTTTTCCTCCTCTTCTTTAATGCATTCAGGCTTTAATATTTGAGTTTTGAAAAGAACCATTTTCCATCAGTGATTTTACACTTTCAATAATTGTAACCTTTCTGTATGTTTCCTCTATTGCTGTTTGGTCCTATTGTGAAAATTCAGTCCCAGACCTCTTTCCGTGGTGGGTTGTCACTGTGATCTGCATCCAGGAACCAAAAACTGTTCTACCTCTAAATTTCTTCAGAGCTTGTGGAGTGTTAAAAAAATATTTTTGTTATTGTTTTTTGTTTTAAATCTACTTTGGGTTATTAGTAGCTCTTTCTGGTTGTTGCTCTTCTCTGAGAGACTGAGGAAGGATGTTTGTTTTCAGTTGAGTAAATAAATCAAGTATTTGTCTGTTATGTTTTCATCATTTCATGTTTTCAAATCTATAATTACTTCCAACTCTGAAAGGGAACCAAAGTCTTCAAGCTTTGCATATACTTATCAATGTTCTTTTCAATATTAGTTAATTGTTCCTCAAGTTTTCACTTACTTTCTAATTTCCATTTTACAACTGAACTCCTAAAGTTTATATGCCTTTATTGGCACTACTATTTTCTTGGCACTACTCATTACATCTTTTGAGGAAAAGCACTTGAGCGTTATGCTCTGTATTTTTCTATATATTATTACCTGACTATTGGCTTTTTTTCTTTTTCTTGCACCTGCCTGGTCCATGTAGGGATATTGTAGATGACATAAAAACCCATTCCAAAAAAACCCACAGCAAAACAATCATTCTTCTTTGTGTGGCAAAACTTAATGTTCAGTGAACCGTGTTTTTATTGTGCACTACTTCTGAGGTACTTTATTCACTAAACCAGAGCAGAACAGGGCACAATGCAAAAATTTTGAAGTTACTAGAGACCATGTTGAGTAAATTTATTCCATCCAAGCTTAGCAGCTACGTTGCCATGAATAATATAAATTTTTTTCAATGTTACAAATATTGTCCAGTACTATGAGTACAGACAGAGACTGTGCTTGTGTCTCAGGCTTGCAGGGACAGCACACCTGAAGCTGACAAAAGGTTGGTCTGCAGTTGTCAGTGCAGATGGGTTGTGAGGCCTCCACAAGGTGAGGAAACCTGCAGCTGAGTGGACTTGTACAATGATTTTGCTCCATACTGCATCACGAAGTAAGTTCCTGGAGCAGAGAATTCTTACCAGCTTACACTGTGAAAAGCTGTTTTATAGCTACCATAGGAACCAATTCCAACTGATAATAATATATGCAAAGGGGAATATAACCTCTGCTTGTGTGCAGCAAGCAGTCATTTAAAGTTCCAACACACTGCTTCTGTTAGCTCAGGCATGAGCCATATGCCTGAACCCAGAGACAGATGACAACTAAGACAGGACATCAATTGCTGCCACCCAGCCATGTCCCAAAACACAAATGGGTTCATCCCAGCTTCTCTGTTGTATCACCACATGAACTCATTAAGTTCTGTATTTAAAGCCTTTGCTTTTTAACTGTAAATAATCTAATTGCAGTCGACACAAGGGCTCGGGTCAGGCAAGGATGGAGACTGCAAGGGTGAGTAGGGTTGGAGCTGGTAAGCAGCCATCTGAAACCTACCCCTCAGAAAACTGCTTCTGCCTCTTCCTTCTGTTTGAGTTTAAATGGGGATTTAAAGACATACTTTGGCTTTCTAGCTCCTTATATAAATAAACGTGACAAACAGGTGATCTAAATACTGTTTTACTGGCTTATATGAGGATGAATTTTAATTCTGTCTGAAGTCTTCCCTTGTGGCTGGAGAGACGTGCAGAACCCACTCCAGGCAAACCACATCTCAAACTGGGGCAGTAAAATGGTAAGGGGAATCCAAAGCTCTTGTTTTGCTCCCCTGACTGATAGCAAATGGTTAAAAATGTGACAAACACACTTCCAAAGACTTTTTCTCATGTACAGAGATGAAGATCATAGGAAGGTTTGGGTTGAGGGAGGCCTTGAAGATCACCTCGTTCCAACCCTGTGCTATTGGCAGGGACACCTCCCACTAGACCAGGCAGCTCGGTGAGTACTGTAAGATATTTGCACTGAGTACTTGGTTATTACCTGCCTTTGTGGAATATATTTTACCATTATTCAAGGTTACTAGAAATAAAAAGAACATTACACCACACCTCTTTATTTTGTTTGCTTGCTGATGCAATTTCTGAGACTTCAAATCAGAGTGAGCGTGGAAAATGGCAGTAGAATAGATGAAAAAAAAAATCATACTTAAAACAGAAAAAATACAATTAAAACATTTTCTTATGTGCAATTGCCACTGTACAATGGAAAAACAAGGCTTAAAAAAATCACACGATAAAAGATGTTTATAAATTTACCGTATTAGAACAGGACAACCTATTTCAGTGGTTTGAGTTCCCCAATATTTTTGATGATTCTTGGGCTTTCCATTTAGCACTAGCACTATTTTCCACAATCAAACAAATACATTGTACCATTAATCTTTAGATTAATCATTACAAAACCTTGTTTTGTTTCTAAAGAAAAACATCCCTCTGCAGCTAAAAGCCATAAGGAAAAAACTCTACACAGCAGTTGCATTCTTGCATAAGGCTTGCTTTCTTTTCCTACATACTCAGTAAAAAAATGGGATTAAAAGGAAACATTAATTAACTTCTATAATAAATAATTCTAATTTTAAATCGTGCTTTCAAAAAGTAATTAAAGTTACTTATGAGCCTGGCTTCAGTAAGTTCTATTTGGTACCTATTTGCAGTTTGGGAATAGAAATTCTTTAGAAACACACTTAGTATATAGAAACAAGATAGAGAGAGAATTTACTGGATACCAGAGACACTGCCCACTGCTACCTGCATCATGTGTGAAGTTCCCTCAGTGTTCTAATTGAGGGTTGCAGTTTCTCAAAAGGCCACACATTTGCTACAGACTAAATCACAATTATTTGCAAAGTGAAGGCAATTACTGCATAGCAGCTGAGGCTTGGTAACACATGGCCCTGAAACAACTTCTCTGTGTAACTTAGCCCTGAGTGATATTGAAAATCCATGTGGTTAAAGCTCCTTAAGGGCTTTGAAACTAGGATTAAGTTGCCTAGCAAAAAGTTAGTGCTTTAGAAATTTGTAACTTTCAGTAATATTGATGCTTGCTATTTCTTTTTCCTTTGTTCCCTTTTTTCTTTACCTCTCAGAGTTGATCTTGCCTACTTGTAGAAGGATAATTTTAAAAATGCCCTCTGCCATCTCTACAGAATTGTTATTGTTGGTTTAATCTTCTGTGCTTTTGTCACAATTTTGAGTTTGGGTTTTTTTGTGAAATTAATCTGGAAAAATACTTGATAAAATAATACAAAACCTATATTAAACTTCAGTCCTGACTTGAGAGTAGAAGGAGACAAGTAGTCTAGTCAGCATGATAACAAGTCAAAAGAAAAAAAAAAACAAAGGTATGCTTTTGTTTGTTATCTGTTAAGGATGTTTTCATCTGTCAGTCCTGAACACTAAGCATGAGATCTGTATCTCAAAACGGATACTTTATTTTCATGCCTCATCAGTCCTGATGATAAAAGAAGACTTGGATTTTACTTCAATTTACTTGTGGTAGCTTCACTGTTTTTGATTGTGTTGCTTTTTTTTTTTTTTTATTGTCAGTCAAATAGACTTGTACTGCTCACTGAGGGCTATGGGTTTCATGAGTACACAAGTACACAATTTGGTATTACTGATGGAAGTAATAAAAGTATGAAAGTATAAAAGACAAGCCCACGTGAAAAAGAGGGGTGTAATTTCTTCATTTAAGTATCCATTTATTCTCAAGGCTTTTTTCTTTGTTTTGTATATGTTGTTTTTGTTACCTTTTAGTTTTATAAGGAAGCCTGAAGGAAGTCTGCTAGTTTGAAAAGATGCTTGAAGATGCAGGTATTGTTTACTTTCCTAGCCTGTATTTCACTGCATACATTGAAACAGGGTCAGGTTTAACTGAATAGGAGAAGCCTACAACTGTTCCTATGTTATGTGGAAGTTCCTTCTACCATTTCAACCTCTTCCCAAGAAGTCACTCTCACGCTCAAGGTTTTCATCCTTTTGATTGAAAATCCTGGGATAGCTGACATAAAACTTCAGATGACTTCCTATCTCACAAATATTTAGCAATAACTGAAACTGCCACCTGAGAAAGCCACACTATTACACTTACAACTGTGATTTAATAAGGTTTTCCTGCCCTAGTAAAATGCATTATTAGGGAACAAGGGTAAGAAAGGCAAAAATCCAGGACACAGCACAGGGATTCTTAAAAGACACAATGTAAACTTATGTATCAAATAGTCACTTGTAAAACTGAAGAGGATTCCTGGACGCCTCCAGAATGCCTGTAAGGTGATTATCACCATCACTTCTGCCCACAATCTGCCAGCTTTCCCATTACAACCTCGTAGATCTTCCACCTCTTCCACATGGTTCCTCTGAGACCACCAGCTGACTTTTCACAGACTCGTAAGAGGGAAAATTCTGGTTTGCTTGCTTTATCTCACCAAACAGAGGTACAGTGCCAAGACTTAGTAAAGCAGGCTACACAAAGAACAACTCCAATTCAGTGATAAAAGGTCAGCAATAACTTTAAAAACCAAACACAGAGGAACAAACAGCTGACTACTTTCTGACTGGTATTTTGAAGTGTCACACAGATATTGAATACAGCACAAAAGGACAAGATTACTCTGTTTACACAAAACAACAAAACCCCTGAAAGGTTTGAAAAAAGCAATTGGTTTCAGACAAGATTTTGATGGCTGTCTCTTGGTGAGGAGGGGGAGATGCCACTCTTGCATAGTGCTGATGCTATGCTGCCTACACACTAATTTCACTGATTAATTCCTGCTGGCTTCCACATGTGCAGTGTGGAAACAAGGAAACCTATTGAAAATGTGTAAACACATAGAAAAGGCTACCAGGATACATCTATTTGGCAAAGTGACCAAATCACCCTATTTTGGTAACTTTGTCCTAGCTTTTCATCAAGGTTTTCATACCAACAGCTGCTTCACTACATAAGCTAACAATATCCCTAAAAATCCTATTTATCAGCAAAAAGTTTCACCATAGCTGCAGCTATCAGCAAAACAAGAGATGGATAGTTCACAGGTAATGTTTATCCCATGCTCAGCCATAGGCCTGCATTAGCCTGAATAGGCCTGTGCTGATACTCAAAAGTATTAATTGCTGATGAGTAAGTGTATTAAGTGCACAAATTTCAGATATAGCTGGTAGATATTGTTCCTGTGCTTTAATATCTGTACTTTCAGCTAGCTACAGAAAAAAGTTCTGCCATTTGAAGATGTGCCCTCCAAATCTTGATGTTGTACTGGCAGATGGCCCAGCTGAGAGTTAGTGCAATACCAAAAAGCTGTTTGTAGAACAGATTTTTATTTTTTTAACAGATTTTAAGTGTCAATTATTGAACAGGAAGATTTTGTAAGAGTCCACATGTGAACTGATTAGAGCTTATAACCACTAATTAGTCTAATGGCACCCACTGTTAAATATTTATAACTCCTAAGAAAGCTAAACCACCACCAGCAATATAATTGAGATTCACAGTATTCAGAGTCTAGAGATTAAGAACATTTTTTGTTGAAATTAGGGTACTCTAGGGACATTGACAGAAATAAAGTAGGAAAAGGAAGACAAAAATTGATGACTGGGAAGGCTCAAAGAAGAATTTCACTTTGTATTCTGGCATTACCTAGAAGATGAAGTCAGCAAGTAATTTTAAGAGCACTTAAAAGTTTAAGCACTTAAATACATTTTTTCAGTATGTGTATTGATCAGCATTTTGATCTACTTAACTTGACAAATTCTAAAGAATCAGCCATGTAACTTCTTCATAAGTTATATGCTATTACACAGCAAAGATCTGTTGCTTTATTTTTCCTGCAATGTTTATCAGAAAATCTTAAGCTTCCCTTCTAAAATTCTCCATGGTAAGTGACATTGCAAATAAGCCACTAATATGTTTTGCCTTCTCAAGTATTACATTTGTTCAACAGATTTAAAAATATGTAACTCTACATGCTCATTATCTTCCTCAGTTTGGTAAGGAAGCTGTCAACCTTGTCAATTATATTACTTCACAGACTTCTCTTTCATTTTTTCCTACCATGTTTTCTAACTGTTCTGATCATGATCTACAGAAATTTTCTCTATACCCTGTCTTCAAATAGCCTTTTTTGAAACAATCTCCCCTTTACTTTTTCATTAGACTTTGTAGGACACAGGTAGTGTATCTGTATTATTCCAGCATTGCTTTCCATCTTTTATGGATTCAATTTTCACTATGTATTATATTCTGCAGAGCTATTGTCCTCTTCACCTCCTCAGTTCATCCTTCTGTTCTCTCTTTTTTACCTGGAAGCCCCTTCTCCCTACTGTGACCTTTCCCAGTCCTTTGAAGCCCTCTCAGTCTGTGCCTGTCCTTCAAGTCACACTGCTACCCTTCAAAGTAATTTCCTTGACTGCAGCCTGGACCTCTGTTTGAGGATTTTGTTCCAAACTACTTTTCAGGTATATTCTAACTGGAGACAACCCAGAAGAAAAAAAAGCAACCATCTTTTAATCTGAGAACCTAGCAGCCCAGGGAAGCAATGCCATGCTATTCAGGCTTCTGTTGGCTGCCAAAAGTGCTGCTTCCTCTGAGGAGTTTCAATAGTCAGAAGGTAAAAGTGCTAAATTTCATTGGAAAGAATACCAGAGAGCAAAGAACTGAGGATATCCAGTAACTTACTTGAAACATACCTATTTAATCCATGTTCCACTTTTATATTTTCACACAACCTGGGGTGAGGGTTTTCAACCACTTCTGAAAAGTCTGTATGTAACCTTACAGATGAAGGGATGGTGTATATCCTGGGTTTATGATTTCATCCGCTCCATGCAGGTTAAACAAGTTTGATCTTTAAGCTTTGACTCTGACCAGACATCTAACCTTAGATGTAGCTAGGTAATAAACTTAACTGTATTTTTATGGAATGTCATGCTGCCACTTTTTGGGGACAAAAACTTCATGCTGAAGCTTGAAATGCTTCACCAAAATGCTTGTGAATGAGCAAGATTTCTTAAAGGCTGTCAGCCACGATCTGTCACTTCTAATTTTCATTTCATATTTATCACTGCAACCCAAGATGCAAAAAAAGAGAAAAACCAGGTCAAATACTGAGCAAGGAACCTGCTTTGTCTCCAGTAGTAGTCTGGAAGATCCTACTTCCTCCTGGTGCTCTCCCATTTGCTGCAAAACTTGTATTTTTAATGTACAAAATCTTGTTCGTGCCTCAATAGCTCAGGTTTTACTCTGAACAAATCTGCTCCTTTCTTATCTTCTACTGTACAAGACTGACCTAGCAGTGTGACTCTTGCACATTTTCAGACACTCTTACTTAATATTCCTGGGAAGCTACAGTCTGGTGGCCCAGAAGCTGACAATACTTGGAACTAGACTTTTTAAATTAATGAAAGCTATGCTGGTTCATGGTGGAATCATTATTCAGGGGTAGGGACTTCCATGATAAAAGAAATATCTTAAAAGCAATACTAAAGGAGACCTTTCTTATGTCGCTTACGCATTCATTTTTAGGATATCAGTGCAAGGAGACAAAATATTAATGACTATCTATCATATTCTGAAGTTGCAGCTATTTTAAAATATTTTTTAAAGTATTAATTGACAAAACAGTGTCATGTCATAATTGGCTCCAGTAGTTTGCTGCTCAGACAGGAAGGGGCTTCATAATAATGGTTCTGACTTCTCAAAAGCTCTGCCAGTCCCCTTTGTTAACAAAGATGAAATTTCATTTCAGAAGGAACCTGATTTCAGTACTGATGCAGTGATAATTCAGGTACAGAGACCTATTCAACTCCATCTACTGAAGCTGCAACGTGCATTGAAGAGTTCTAACACAGTTTATTCCTTTTTTCATCAAGGAATAACCAGGAAAATGGAATCCTGCATAAAGAATTTTTTTAAGCATTGTCTGGAAATTTTTAAATTTTCTTCCCAGTTTTGATATTCTATATAATATAATTCAGTGCAAATAACATCATTTCCAAATGAAAGGAAATTGCTTCTCTTTTTGCAAGTTTTAACCTGTACAATATCATTAGGTCTGAGCTAAATGCCAGAGGATAACACTGTATGCAAGTGTGTAACTCTCCCCTGGAAAGAATTCTGAAAAAAAGGGAAGAGATAGATGGTAAAGATGGTTGCTATATTCACCTAAATCTTTTATACATACAAGTTGTATCATTAGCTACTAGTGTACTTATGATAACTGTTATCATTGACTATTCATTATAATTTTTAAAGGCATGAATAAATGAATCTGCAATTGAAATCCAGCCCTTGAGTATCAGTGAATAATCTAGTTTTTCTTCAACTAACAAATTAAAATAAGATATTTCTCCAGAATGTCATTACTGCTGTTTCCCTTTGTCTTAAAGTCTACTCTCATTTCAATAGCACTTTCAATATCCCTCAATATTCATTAGTAAAAATACTGTCAACTTGCTTGGTTCCTGATCCAAATTTTGCTCTGATGCTCTTAACTCATTTCGTACAAAATGATGCTCTAATAATTTCCTACAAAAATTCACTTAAAACTAATAGGACTAATTGAAGGGAGTGTGCATGCACAACACAGCATTGATTCAGCACCTTAGATTATAGTTGTTATATTCCTGTTTATGACTGGGAAGGTGAGTTGTGTGTTTATTCTGATACATATAAATGATAAAAATATCAATCTGTTTTTCTCTTCAGATGAAACATCCATATACTTAAAGCATTTAATTGAGCTAGTAAAATCCTGACAACACTTTCAACTACTTTATAAATTTCTGTTAAATAACATTTTTCATACTCTGTTTTACTTATTCTCAATTATTTATGTTAAATTAGATCAAGAAGAGACTTAGAATGAATCAAATTAACGTTCGCATGGAATAATCAGAAATCTGTTGTTGTTTTTCACTTAAAGGCATTTTTTTAATCTCAGGTTTTTAAAAATCCTGGTCTATCTTTCTACAATGAAGAAAAAAACCACAGTAGTAGAATTCCAGAGAAGGTGTTTTGGTTGGGTTTTTTTGCCCCACAAAACCACAAGTTCGGATGTGAATATATTATTCTGAGATTACAGTTCAACAAGTTCAGAACATAACTAAAAGGATTTTCCCTCTTTCTCCGTGGACTGTGATTGAAAACACATGCTGAATAAAGGCTGGCCAGAGCTGCTAAAGCAGAGGACAGTCAATTTAAGCATGATTAATCTGTAATAAATTTTTTTGTTTGTTTTTGCTGCTTGTCATTACAATCCTTAAAGCTTGAGTTTATTTTCCAGTGACTTCTCTTTCACATCACCTACAACTGTGTAAATCATCATCCATTCTCAGCAAAGCATGAAACATCCTGAAGTAAACTATATTTGCTTGGTTTCTGCTTCTTCTCCCAAGGAAAATATAGATACCCTCTGGGTCACTTTCTCAGTACAGAAAGTATGCATACTGCAGGCACTCGTATGCATAATTGATAAGGAAGCAGAGAAAGAGGAATGAATTCTTAAGAAAATTCATGTAATCTAATAACAGTTTCTTGGGAAGGTTAAAAAAAAATTTAAAAAGTTATCTCTAGTCCTTGTGCTCTTCCACTTTCACTTCTCTCTGACACACATTAAAAATCCAGTATTTTCAAGCTTCCTTTTGGATGTGAAAAACACTTGTATCCAAAAATGTATGCCAATATACAATAGAAATTTACCCAGTTTGCACAATAGGATATACTTCTAATGTAATGCAAATTTTTCTCATTAAAGGTCATTTTGTTTCCCAGAAAGGTGCATGAGCTCAGTCCTTCACTGACCTCTAGTCCCTCTCTGGGAACTGGTTCTGCAGCACTGAGTGACTGTGAAATCCATACCAAACCAAGCACAGAAAACATTTTCAGAAAGGCAAGCAAGTATAAACATTTCTTCTTACAACACATCAGGACCCACATTTCCTACCTGAATTGATAAACCTTTATTATCAAGTCCACATTTGTTAATTTTGAGATACAAACATTTGCCATCTCAGTATCAGTGGTAGAAGAAGCTTTTTTTATTTTTATTTTTTTAATGGGGATCATTAAAGCTCAGATTATGATATCTCACAGCAGAAACCTTCCAAATGATGCTGGTTCAATTCCTCTGTACCACAGCTGGCTTACATTGACACCATTTTCTTTTGCCCTTAGAAAAGCCAGTGGGTAGGCTTATGTTTTTACTCATTTTCCAAATGTACTGGAACCTAGAGCACAGAAAAAAAACCACCTTCACCACTGAAACATGGCATCTGTGCCTTCTTGGGCTTCCTATCCTGCTGGTTTTTGGTCATTAAATGTAAAAGCAGAGAAGTATTCACTCAGCTCAAGCCTGTGAGATACATGTGTGAGCTAGGGAGCTTGTCTTCAGAGATGTATTGTGCAAGAATCTAACTCTGGAGCTCTAATGCAAGGAGCTGCCTGCTGAGAGCCATGGGGATGTGCTTTAGCACCACATTCTGGTACCAACCGAGTAACCAACCCCTCCTGCACACCCTTCCTCTCTCCACAAACAAAGTATATGCATTTTCTTGCTAGTAGGAAACTTAGATTTCTTTGAAAATTAAAACTGAGGGCAATTTTGCATGTAAGCATTTTCAGAGCTTAAGTTATGAAAGAAACATTCAATTAAAAAAAAAAAAAAAAAAAAGCAAAAAAAAGAAAAAGAGCCTCAGAACATTGCTGATACCAAAACACAGGCTTGTTAAAAGAACCTCTTTGCTTTCTAGAACTATGGGGATATAAAATTGACTGCTTTAGTACAAGGTACTGGAAAAAACTGTGTTCATGGACTGCATAATTTAAAAGATTGTTCAATTAAAGATCTATATAATTCTTCATAACGTTTTAACTGCAGTTTCCATAAAACCCATAAAGTAGATGGTAGCATATAATTAGTAGGTGAGCATTTATGGCTTTACTTATTATAGTACTGCTCTTTTCACACTGTTATTAATAGAAACAATACTAAGTAAGAATAACTTGAATTACTAGTAAGCATCTGGATGACATTCTGTAAAAGTAGAAAACCACACTACTTTGTTCGGAATCTTTAAACCTAACAGGAAAGACAGTTACATCATGACAGATTTTTCATGTGCTCTTTCATGTTTTCCATTATTTGTATCTAACAATCTTTAAAAAAACACAAGTAGGAACTAAAAAAATTCTAGTTACATGTGCAAATAAAACCTTCCCAGCAGTATTTGCGAAATTTTATTTCTTATTTCTATTGTTTCTTAAAATACTTATACTGCAGCTACCCATACCTCACAGACCATCATTCTAATCGGGGTTAAAATTTTCAGATCCCCACCAACTACCCTGAACCTGCTCAGCACAGCTGGAATAAGGTCCCTTGTGTTGGTCCCATGCCAGTCACAAGAACTTATGATGCCCATGGGCTCCCTTGGGCTGCTTGCTCCTGGCAGGCTCCTGCAAGTATCTGTCAGAGGTGATGGTTGGATTGCCATTCCTTTGGGAATGAGGGATTTATGCTCATCAAATCCCATCTCATTTACTGCCACAACACATTTAAGACATAAAATAATGGTCTCCTATAATAACTGTATTTCATAAACTGGCACTAAACAGAGAAGTGAGACATTGTTCTCACCTCACTTCATCCATCTTCCCTTATAAAAGCATCACCATGAAAAGACTATTTCTGTGTGAATTCTTTTGAGTGCACACATGAAGAATAAAGGCATTTTTAGCAGAGGACACAAGTCTACTGCAATTGGTGGTGCCCCTTCTGTAGGAACTCTTCACATTCTTCAGAAAACAAAGTAATAGCCACCCAAATGGAGAGACCTTAGAATGATGAGATGTTGTGCATGCATGTCCCCAAACCCAGATGCCTCCAGCACAGTAATACCAGAAAAATCAGCTTGTTGCTGGGAACTGAAACAGGCCCCACCAAACCACCCTCAGAACCATAATGTATAGTGAGAAAGAAAAGAGAAGGATTTTTTTTTTTTCCCCCTTTTGGACTGTAGTGTTTGTTCCAGCCTAAGCATTTACTCATTCTGCACAGATCCTGCAGGTTTTCTTCCAGTAAACATCCCAGTGATACTGATTAATGCCAAGCCCTGCACGTGTTACACAATCTCTTATGTCCCTCTGACACAAGACTGTAAAATTTTTGATTATCTGTGTACATGAGAAATTCTTACCCTTTTAACAGCCCATTTTCAGATGAAAGACAAGTTGATTTGTTTGGTTGGTTGGTTTACAAAATAAAAACTACCCCAAAAGTTACTGCTTCTAACCTGAATTGTGTCTGTAGCATCTCACGTTGTCCCTGTGTCATTTACCTCCTCCTTGGTATTCATTTCCAGACAGGTTCCTACAGAGGAAACAGAGCAACAACATTGCTGTCTAGAGGATAACACAGGAATTAGTAGCTTCCTCTTCCACCTCCCCTTTTTTCCAGCCATGCAAAATGTGGACTTCAGTAAAACATAAGACCAAAATAAGTCTAATTTATCTTCATACTTTCTTTATACTTTTTTTTTCCATGTTTGTCTGAAAGCTTTGCTCAAATACCCTAAGCACAGAATAAATGAAAAACACAGTCACCATATTAGGACAGAGTAATATATCAGATTCAATCATTATTAACTAACACTGCTTCACTTTTTCCAGATGGATTGACTGCTAACTGTATTGCCTATTTGCAAGGAACTTTTTAGTATTTTTTTGAAAATTAATATTTTTATTTTTCTGTTAATTTTAGGGGTGGCCAAAGAATTTTAAGATTGATCTTACAGTTTTGCATATTCTCAAGGTTTATGCAGGAGCAACAACATGATGTTGAAGATGGGTTATCTCACAAAAGGTGTTATTTAATGGGCTCTTACAGTCTTTTTAGCAGAGGGTGGGGCAGTCAGTGCTCCTTACTTGATGGAAAAGAAACAGTAGTTAATTTTTATTGCTATTCTTGATTTATGGTGGAGAAAGATGATGTCACCAGATAAATGGAAGTTTTCTTTGGAAATCTTTGCTATTCTATGTCTAGACACTTTTTAAGTGAATTTGCATGGTTCCGTAGTGCTGAGGGCTACAGAAAGAGGCACTTTGTCCTTTCTGCTTTCAATAACTGGAATAATCAACCTAAACCACTTCGTACACATGAAGCTGTGCCACTGGCTATGTATTTCAGAATGATCAAACCCTCTGATTAGATTAGTCCCCTGACATGTTACTTTCTGATAAATTGTAAAACCTGCTAAAACAAAATAAAGAACACAGTGTATTATATTAATGGTTCTGGATAACAAGATAAAAACAGAAATGTGGTTTAATACAAGAAAAGATATTATGCAGGCTGCTTGGTGATTTAGAAAAATGCAAGCCATAAATGCTTTCACTGTCATGGGTCAGGGAAAGAGTGAGTGTGCCTGAAAACCTGACTGCATTTTTCCCCCCCACCTTTACCAGCTCATTTACTAATGATATTTTTTTTCCCTACAAACCTAATGTCTTTTGTAATTGTGGTTTACAAAATGATCTAACCAAAAATGACCAATTCTTTAAACTCTGACTTCAAGTTATTCTTCCATAGATTTAGAAAGCTAACTCAAAGCTTCCAAGCAATAATGCTTATATATTCATGTTAGTACAATTTATTGTACTAATAGAATTCAAAATTATTCTCCTCAGAGTTAACTAAAAGCCTCACAAGCAGCTGACTACTAGGAACCACATACATTACATTTATATATATATATTTAATCAAATTTATGTTAAATATCTTTAATTAAAAATACACTTAAAATTATAAAAATGAAAATCAATTTGTGTGGAATGGAAGACACGGAAAGCAAAAGAAATAAGCAATAAGCTTAATACAAATTCTGTCTATTCCTTATCCACTTTGCTGTATTAATTTATACTGGAAAAGGAAAAGATAGGGAACAAGAAGCAATGGGTACCAAAAGTCAAATCTTATTCCTGCCTTGGGTTAAAAAAGCAAAATGTAAGTATTACACCAACTTAATATAAAATTATATAGATGCTTGTAAGCCAGAATCAACAATGGTATGAGTACTGCTTATTCTACACGAGACAGATAATAACTAAAAATCTTGAAATACAGCTTTTTTGTTTTGCAAATCTTCTACCTTCAGATGCTTTTACCTATATAAAATATCAGGCCTGAAAATTGAACTCTTCCAAAAGACATTTTCCTTTCAGACAAAAAAAAAAAAAAAAAAAAAATCAAAATCTAATTCAGGAGAGAAAGCAGAATAGTAATCCTACTATATTTATCAGGACCTGCTGAGAACTTATTGATCCCATTTTTCGTTTTCAATTACACATTGCAGGATTAAAGGCAGACAGTAATTTGCTGAAAAATATATTCTATGTGGAGAAAGCTTCTCTTGAGATCTTGCTTTATGGCTTAACAGAAAATAAGGACAAAACCAAGAAAAATTAATCTGCTGACAACAGTATTGAATATATTCTGATCTAGATCTCCGTGTGCATCGGAATTTCTTGTGAGTACAGGAAAACATTGCTGTGAAGAAACAGAATGTGCTGGTGGTTTCTAATTGCTTATCTTACTCAAAATTCTACATGAAAATTAACAAGAGACAGAAAGTTCCTGCTAATGGAACATCAGCAGCAGTCTCCTACAAACACATTCCAAACACCCCAAAATTATTGAATACAGACTTAAATGCTTCGCCCCATTACATAAAACCTTGAAAATGTATGTACTTTCTTTCAGACTTTCTCTAGGATCTCAGACTGGGCACTCCTGTCTCTTCAGAAACCTTCAAGTCTGCCACAGAACTGAATTCAGGAGGAAGATGGCATTTTTTTACTTGAAACAAGCTTGATTTTGTTTAAGGTGTCAACCTTCCAATACAACATTCTCATGCTAAGGTAGTTTCCTTCAGCACAGACTCAGAAGTAACATTCTGTTGTGCAGTTCCTTTTATTTAGAAAGAAAATATGAAATGAAATTATGTAACTCAAACAATTGACATACTTAAAAGTGAAACAGTGATTTAAAACTCTGGAGGTGTGAGATTTGCCCTTGCCTTTTTGAAGCAGCACTTCACATTTAAAGAATTAAAAGGTGAGCATGCATTACTTTTCCCAAATTTTTCAGTTTAACTATTCCAATTGTTTCATTAAGAAATTGTCAAAGATGTCTGAAGCTGTTAATTTATTTATATATTTATTTTTATCTTCACCATGCAGAATAGTAATTTACATAAATCAACTCACTTCCGTGTAACACGATTCAGCAGCAAAATGCATTTCTAAACAGAAGGAAATTATTTTAAATACTTCAAACAGACTAAAAGGCAACTTATAAAATGGCAGTGAACCTTCTGAAGCAGACACCTGGATTCATGAATCCAGACCCTAAATTCTTCATTCCTGATTTTTCTGGCTAATGTGAAAGACTAGTAATTATAGTAAAAATTTAGTTATGAAAAAAAAAAAAACTCCCCAGTCCTATTTTGATAATCCTGCTTAGAACTGTTTCACAAATTAGTATAGGAACTTGCCTGACAACCATGTAACACTCTATTGTATATCATTGGCACAGGTTCAAAGTAGATAGTAGAATAATGAAGACCAAAAAAACCCTGAGCAAATAAAAAGTAGTATCCACTGTTTTTACTAATCCTCCCCTTGTAGAAGCAATAGATTGATTGCTGTATTCATGTTTCTCAACAGAGCAGTGAGTCCAATATGTCTGCTATCAAAACCATTCTGGAAGAAGAAAAAGGAAGAAGAGTGCTGCCTTCTGCCCTCTAGTGAACCCAATTTAAAAGAGGGGGGTTGCTGTTTTCTTTCAGTGGGAGAATGTCTCATGTTCTGAAACAGAAAGTGTGAAAAGAGATACCCTACAACACTGCTTTACAATGCAGCATGAGCCACGAGGGAGAGATGTTTGAACCCCCTAAGCAAAATCACACATCTTGTGTTTCATTATGGGTTTCATGATAAACCAATTTTTCCAGGCTGCCTTACCCACCAGGTATCATTTAGTAAATGTCAGCTTACACAAGAGTTTCTCATCTATATTAAAAGGGAGAGGTCAAGTAGGCTATTCTTTAAAATGACACAGGTGTATCATTCTTGGGTTTTTTCAAGGTTGTATTTTCAGAAAGTTGGCTTCTAGAAGAGTAGAAAGAGGTAAATCAAATATCAATCTGCTAAAACTGTAAAGCTCACAAAGTAATAGTTCTAGTATTAAATTTGATAAAGATTAGAACTGAAAAATAGCATGTGAATTTTACTTTGAGAACTTATCGCTAAAGTAGAAAAAGGCAATGAAAAATCCTATCCTTTCCTATTGAATTTTAACAATTCTACTTTATTGCAAAATCAGGAAAAAACATTCATGTAAGCTTAAGGAACAGATGGAGTAGGGAAAGGATGGGACTAGAGTCACAGGGCAAAGCTGACAGGAAGAGCAGAAAGCAGGGGCAGGACAAAGTCAAGATTATCAACAGACAGGAGGTGGTAAGAGAGATTCACCACAGACAGCAAATATCTGTTTCAGATTTTGGAATTTCACAGGGTTTCAAGAGCCACACCATTCTTGGTCTCAGTGGAAATACATGCTTATTGTTCCAGAGATAGTAAGAAATGAATAGAAAGGATAATAAATGACTATGACCATTTTATTTTACACACAGTCTTCTGTGCTGAAATTACTGTGCTGAAAAAACAAGTGCAGTCAAGTGCCACATTAGAAAACTGGACTTTATCCCACAAAGTTGCTACTTAATACTGGTGAAGTATATGAATCAAAATTATTATAAGTATGCATTAATTCATATTGCAGGGTGCTTGCTCTGAGAGGCAGGGATTTGGCTGAACTGACTATTCATGGTTACACTGGCAGACAAGGAGGGCAGTTCTTGAAGTGTGCAAAATCTCTTATTCCAGCCCAGTCTGCTCTCTGACTCACCAACTTTCTTACCCAAAGTTTTCCATCTAAGTTCACAGCATGTCACTTCTACACCTCTAAAATGAGGGCAACATTAACTTGCTTAGAAATTCTCCACTAGAGCTGCTTGCTTGTTTTTCCCTAGTGGCAAGTGTCATTTTGTCAGCCTTGAAACATGCCAGAGCAGGTGAAACAGACACCATTCCTCCAGACAGGGGTGCTTATGCATGCACCCAGCCCTGCCAGAGGCTCCACAGACAACATGCCAGGCTCCCCACTGAGCTCCTCTGTTCCTACTGCAACCTCCTGATCCTTCAGGGACTGAATGATCCATACAAAGCTCCAGCTCCTGACTTTTAAATCATCACCACCCTTGATGTCTGTGGGATGATAATGACAATGTTGTGAGTATCTGCACAATATGCAGTGCATGGACTCTGCAAAGTGAAAAGCAGAAAGGGATCATCTAACAAAAGAAGTAACATAAATGGAAAGGCCAATTAGGCTTGCATGGAAAAATCTTCATCCTGGTACTCCCTATATTTGAAACGAGTTACTTTACCATATTAATCACATTCTCATAAGTTTCCCCTGAATGTGTATCTCTGGATATTACATGTATACATACAAATTATTCTACTTAACAAAAAGGTTCTACTATTATATACAAAATGGAATCCTTTCTGCTTTAACACCCATACAATGACAGAAAGTGAAAAAAAATCTACAGAGGCAATGAAAACAAGCAAAGAGTGAATTACAATTGTGCTGGGCTAAAGAAACCCTACAAAAAGAAACGACATTAAAAATAAAAAATAAAAAAACCTAAAACGTGGCAGGACAAAATCAAACAGCTGTGGAAACCAATGTCCAGCAAAAAGAGCAAAGCATAAGACACATCAAAAAATCACATTTTTCAAGCCACACCAGTCTTTAGGATCAGTGTAAACTATCTAATTACCAGATAATTTGATGTTCTTGAGGTGAGCTGCCTTTAAAATCACAGACAAGACGACTGAATAGAAAGTTAAATCTCAATGGATGGAACAAGATTAAAAATTGACTCAGATGTACCTACTCTCCAATTATCAAGCTAATTGTTCCAGGCAGCTGTGAGACAAGATTCTCCAAGATTGGTAACTTTATTTTGGGCATTTTGGCTCAAAGAAATAAATGAAAAAAAATGTCCTCAAAAAACAGTATAAATAACAGAAAGACAGATAGGATTTCTAGCAGAACTTTTGTATACAGAATCACTAAAATGTATATCAATAGACAAGACTCTCAAATGCCTAGAGCTGAAAAAGTAGA
Source organism: Heliangelus exortis (assembly GCF_036169615.1). Classification (NCBI taxonomy): domain Eukaryota; kingdom Metazoa; phylum Chordata; class Aves; order Apodiformes; family Trochilidae; genus Heliangelus; species Heliangelus exortis. Next base: position 19,528,156 of record NC_092431.1, read on the forward strand.
GAAAAAAAGAGTTAAACAAGCCTCAAGTCATCTTCTGTAGTCCTTTCTTTTAGCATTTACATGAAATCCTTGTAACTTTGGTGGCAAGAGACTGAACACATATACATCACTTTCCTGGTAGAGGAATCTTATTTAGAACAAATTACCAGTAGAAATATTGTAGAACAGGTTGCCCATGGATGCTGTGGCTGTCTCCTCCCTGGAAGTGTTCAAGGCCAGGTGGATGGGGTTTGGAGCAACCTGGTCTGGTGGGAGGTGTCCCTGCACATGCAGGGGGGTTGGAACTGGATGAGCTTTAAGGTCCCTTCTAACCCAAACCTTCCTCTGACTCCGTGCTTCTATGAATTCAGGAAAGAATGAGTTTTTCTTCATAAATCCATAAAAAGCATCCATGTAATTCAAAGATATAAATAGCTTAAAATCTACAAACATTAGTGAGTGTTCCTTTTTGCCTGAAATTTTTATTTTGTTTAGCAAAACTACTGTCAGAGTTAGTAGATCTCTTTTACAGCCACTATCTGCTCCAGCTCCCTCTTACCCCACACAAAATCTGTATTTTTCATGTATTTTGTATTACTTATCAGTATGCACTCTGAGTACACTAACCACTGTTGAAATTACTTCATTTAAGAGAAAGTTCAGCCAGAAGCAGCTATGTGGTACAGGATCAGAATGACTATTTCTTTTGGGGAAACAAATACCTAGGAGTTACTTGCTGTACTACATTGAGGGAAAAAGTAGAAAAATAAGATGTCTATTTTCTGCTTATAGGCTTGAGGCTGCCAAAGAAATATGATGAAGACCTTGGGTTTAGTTTCAGTTATGGTTTAATCTCCCTACAGCAAAGTTGGCATAGACTGCATTTTATTTTTAGACATTTGGAAATATTGCTAAGCATTCTAATAAAACAATGAGTGGCTGTTTTTACGAAAGAATATTGGTTTGGCTTTTTTTTAAGTTCTGAAAACAAGATAACAAATATAATCCTCACAACACCAAGGCTTCTGCCTTTGTGTTCCCTCCCCCTCTCCTGATACAGAGAGGTGTTGCACCAGTAATTAAAATTGCTGGCACACAAGTGGTGTGCCAGGCTTTTGGTCCCAGGCCAGTTCTTCAAGAGGTGAACAATAACATTCTTAAGGAGCAATCTAGACTTCCAGCAGAGAAGAATCAGGACCTACCCTGTTGGAACTAGTGCTGGATACTGCTCAGATGAGTCAGAACAGCCAAAGCCTATTCAAGCATCTTCACCATGCTCCTGGGAGGCTGGGACAATGAATGAGCAGATGTTGTTTATCCTTTAAAAAAAAAAAAAAAATTAAGAGCCCCTTTTTATCAACAATAAAGCTTAAGATGTTGGCTATGGGAATGTATTCCTTGAGCTGAGCAAAGGCAAAGTGTAATAAATTCTGATATTCCCAATACGAAAAATTATCACCGTGTAGTCATTTCCATCCCAGCATTACATGATTTCTAAAAAAAAAAATAATTTTGAGCCAAGAGATACATGAAGTTAAAACTAAAAAGCTTTGGTTCTCTGGTTTCAGGCCTTCAGGGAGCCTTTGTGGTTATTCTTTTCCCAGAGGTATGGTTGCTCAGTCTGAGCTTTTACTCCATAGAAGAGAAAGAAAAAAATTTACTTTTATTAAGGCAATTTATGAGTGTGTCTTTTAGTTCTTTTTAAGTTCTAGTCATAGTTCCTTGTAAGCCTGCTCTTCCTTATTAGTGTTTGTGTGGATCTATGTATTTCTAATTTGTTTTGTTATATTTACTTGTATGTGACATTTTACTGTAGAAAGTGGTAAAAAAACTAATTAAAAAGGTTCTAAAGATTCAATTATTGTCATCTGGAAACAGTAATGCAATCTCTATTGAGAGTGCATGTTCTTAATAGCAACAGTTTCAGTACCAACAGCTTCTATGAAGTATCTACAATGTCATAGCAACACAGTATTTATATTGCATATAAATTCAATTATTTAATAGCTTTGAGTGTACTATCTGCAAAACCATGCTAATAATTTTATTGAACAAAAAAATCTCTTGTCTATACATGTACATTTCAAAATAATTCTTAGCTCTGCATTACTGCATTATAATTAATAGAGCAATACTCATTTAACTATTGATTTAACTTTGTAACTTTGTTTTCAGTAAGCCCTATCTGAGCTTTGAAGAACACCTTAACCATGTATTTTTTTGACGGGGAGGGGGACTGCAATACCCAACACTGAATATTTGCACTGTGATTATTGAATTTTCCAATTACATCAATATTTGCAAAGGAAATGTCCTTACAGTAATAGATTCCTTGTAATGTTTGTATATTTTTAGTCTCATCCCTGTAGAGATACAGCACACAAACACATGCATGATACTTGGACTGCTTGAAAAAGATTTATAAACCACTACAATGTATATAGTAATGTTGCATTTTAAGTGAATCAAGCAGAGAACTGTTTTTATGTTTTCATCATATTATCAGAGCATCAAAAGATACAGTTAGATAATGGTGTTTCCAGATAAAATTCAACATTGTGAATAAAGATCATGCACTCTTTATCTGCATTCTTTAAGAATATAATCTATGATTACACTGTATTCTCTAAATATATTGCTCTACCAGTCCTTACTGGTGCAAGTCTCTGCACCTCCCAGTGTCACAAGGCTTCCTGTGTTACATGAACATTCCCACAACCCTCCCTGGAAAGTGAATCTTCCTGTTGTCCCTCACTCTACAGAAAACATGTATTTACCTGAAACATTGTGGTGTTAAAATTCAAGTTAAAATACTAAAGAAAATATCACGCTGAAATAGGTGTGCACAGGAGGGCAGAAAATCTCATCTCCCCTTTTTAAGATGACATTTGCTTAAGTGAGGTAAGATCAGCCATGGGTGTCCAATGCCTCTGAATAAGCAGACACACAACACATATATGTTCTAGGAAGAAAGGAAAACACCAGGCCATGCCAGGTATGGTGGGACATTTTCAGACTGATCAGCTGGGTACACATTTAATTCTGCCTCTTTCAGATGATAGAAAACATTATTTACACAGGTGAGAGGGAGAAAAAGCAGTAAGGCTGCTGCACAAAGCAAAAGCACTGCTACCATCCTTCAGTGGTTAAGTAGATTTGCCAAGACAAGATGCTTTGTTGCCATCTTAACACCATAACTCATAGCAGATTAGAAAAGGTAACCCACTAAAGAGCATGAAGAGAAGGGGATGAAAAGGGTGAGAATGCACCATGACTGTGCTCTTGTTACAACTCTTATTAATCCACTGGATGAGCAACAGCACCCACAAGTCCCATCCACTCTTGAGCTGAGTCCATCAACAGTGTGACAATTGGGCATTTGGCATAAAGCATTTGTTAGAAGCAAAGCAAACTGAACCCAGAAGCATATATATATTTAAACCAACAGATTACTCATGAAAATCTCTGACAGCACATCTATATAAGAAAAACCAACTGAGAATCAATTCCTAAATTCCCTTTTATTACATATTGCTACACTCTTTAATTAACTTGACAGTTGCTGTAGCATGGACTTGAGACAACTATCAATTACAAAGTCCACACACCCTCCTGCTGGGCCTACCCATCTTACCAAACAATCACTCTCTTCATTAAAATATTGATTCTATTCCAGCACTTCTAATTTAAAGCTTTATTGAACTGATTATAAAGATATTCTCAACATTCAAACATGGACATATCCTTCTCAAATATGCACTGACTAAAAAGAATACAAATATTGGTACAATAACATACTCTATAATCTGCTGAAATGCAGTCCCTAGATTTTAATTTAGACAAATGATGCACGAGTGAAAGGAACATTGACACAAACATTCCTCATCTCTAAAGTGTCTTGTTTGGTGGAGTCCCTATCAAATGTAATTCTATAATGGTTAAATCAGAGGGCATTTCAAGGCAGCAAGTTTATCACAGTGGATATTTTTTTCTTACTTCTAACATAAGCAGCAAACAATTTTAGTGTGGAGTATGCTAGCATGCTCTGTACTTGAAATGTAATAAAATGAGGATCTGTATTCTGAAGTTATCCCTTTTCCTTCCTGAATACAGTTTAAAACCAGCAAGATTAATAAGTATGTGAGGATAAATAAAAATGCTGATCCTATCAGAACTTCTGCACTTGTTCTTTCCCTATTTAGATTTCCAATGCACAACATCAGATTATGAATCCATCTAAAAAGCCTTCTGAAGCCCTGGTTGCAAGGTAGTTTTCACAGTAGGATTTCCATTGTCTTCTAAAAAGCCTTCTCCTTCTATAAATTTGACTGAGTGTTCCATTTGTCAAGACTTCCATCCACACTGTGGTCACTCAGACCAACAGGACTGCAAGGTAGACTTTAATCTTACCTAAGTGATGCTATAGTTCTGATTTTATCTCTCAAAAAAAATCTTGAAACTTCCAGCATTTGCAAGGATAAAGACTGAATGCACCAAGACACTGCTTCCTAACAGGAAAAAAGATACTTCAAACCAACAGGTGATAGTAGGGAAGAGAATATGCAGTTACCTCAGACATCTGTATTATCCCTAGCAATTTAATGTGGAAAACTGAAATTATTCCCCAGCTTTCAAACAACATCACATATTTTAAAACCACTAAAGATTCTGAACATGAAAGCAAGCCTTCTTAATGCCTGGCTTCCTGATAATATTTCTTATTTGGTGTCCCATACATACATAGACATCTGAAATGCAGCCTGTATGCATGAGCTTGAGCACCTAAGTCTGCAAAAAAAAAAAAAAAAAATCAAATAGATTATTGACCCCTATCACTACCAGATGAAAACAAGTGAACAAACAAAACCCTTACTGGAAACACAGAAAATATTTTTCCAAGGTTTCCTGGGACAAGAAAAAAAAAAAGTGAAACTCCTACATTGAGTCACCCACAAAATATTTCCCTTCCCCATTCAAACCTGCCCCTCAACTTTGCTTCCTTTTACCCAGCTACGTGCCAGGAATACCATGGCCTGGGGATTCCCTTCTTAAAAAAAAAAATAAGCAATATTCCAGATGTGGCCTCACCAGGGCAGAGTAGAGGAGGAGAAGAACCTCCCTCCATCTACTAACCACATCCCTCCTCATGCACCCCAGGATGTCATGGCACACTGCTGTCTCATGGACATCAGAAAAAACAGAAAAGGTACTCTAATTAAAGTAGGTCTGTTTCAAAATAAAACTAATCTAAATGTTTCCTGTACCCCTACCTGTAAAACTTTGCTTTTCCAATTTTTATGACCAGAATCTCGATCACGTTACTGCCAGAAGAAAAAAAAAAAAAAAAAAAGGCATGCTGGATGGTGATCACAACTTTTCCTTTGCCCTCTACTGTCTCTGACTCTTGCTTTAGTGAATACCAAATAATTTCCCCAGGGAAAGGCAACTGTTTATCTGAAATAGCTTTATGTTTTTATTTATTTTAACAAAATTCTTGATACTGTTTATAACAAAATCTACAGGTTCTGTGAAGTCCCAAGTTATATTCCCTTTAGTCTATAATGATTTGACTTAAAATGCATTTTTCTGATAGCTTTCCAGCGAGTAAACGCTCTTCTTTTTTCATTTTTCCAGATACAAGGACCCAAAAAAGTTTTTATTTAACAGAATCTCAATAGTTACCCTTTCTAACTTCCCATTCTCCACTATTGTTTCTGGCATATTAGTTTTCAAGGTCTCAAAGTTCATGGCAGGTTTTTTTGCAAGAACAGTGATAAAGCACTTGCATTATGAATAGTAATTATATTCCCTACCACAGGAGCTGAATATAGTGACATCCAGGCTACCTGGTTCCAATACTCCCTTGCAAATTCCTTAGGGTTCTGTGTCAGCAGCAGCATATTTAGCAACCTTGAAGAAACCTTCTCTTTATGTTGATGGCTTCATTTTTTTTATAAACCATCCTCATCAGGGTAGCCACATGTCACGCAAGGACTCACCAGCAGGAAGATCTAACACTGAGGTAAATGTCCTAGAATTCTCAACAGTTGCTAATTTAGATTTAAAAACCAGTATAGCTCCAAATGCTAGTTAGGTATTGCCTTTTAACAAGACAAGCACATCACATAATTATTCTGCTTTGAATGTCTTTTGATCTGGGATGTGAAGGTCTGAAGGATCTTGCAAATATTAACATTCTAGCTTGCTCTTGCTTAGTTGGTGTTAATTAATTACTTAAATCTTGTTACACTGAGCTTTTGCTATCCCTGATTTAAAATCCTAAGCAGGTGCTTCCCTCTTTATACAGATTACAACTTCAGGTTATACATATACTGAATTTCAGGTTTTTGTGTTTGTATGGAAATATATGATCTTGCCAAAATCCCAATTTAAATGAAAGTAGTATCTATCAAAATTATTTTTCTTCACTTAGCTAAATAAAGTATCAATTTTATGCTTAAGCAAATCCTCACAAATGAGACACACTTTATTATATTTAAATGGAAAGATATCCTATACTATTTCTTTTTTTCCCCCATACATGGCATACAAGGGAAATAATACAACAGACTCCACAAAGGATGCTGTTAAATCTATCCTTCTACAAAGTGATTTTCATTATGCAGATTTATATTTTGTGATTCAAATACACCTTTTCCATAGTTTAATGTCTAAAAACATATGTATCTGTAGTTTGAACTAAAAACTTCATACTGCCTTCTAACCAATACAAAATTATAGATTTTTAAACTCTGTGAGGTGTTCTAAAAATGGTAACTTCTGTAAATATGTCTAAGTGGCTAATACCAATACTTCTTTACTTGTGTCCCAAAAATACATTTTCTCTACATTTCAAAATTGATCCTTGTAAGGTATTTCTGCAGAATTACAGATTTTTTCCATTGTTGACACTTTAAATAAACAGCAAAGGTTAAAAAGAAAATTAACAAGCACAAAACCCAAAACTAATTCCTCAGTGTTGAATTACTTCTTTTAACTAAAGTTAGTTTTGAATTCTTATCTTTCCAAGTTTAATGACAAGAAATAATTTCAAATTGAACTCAAGTACTGGAGCTTCAGCTTATTACAGAACCTTAGGAATGCTCATTTTTTAATGTAGACTTTTTTTGCAGGCTTTATAGTTATATCACAATGGAGTACTTTTAATACATCCTAATTTAGTGTAACTGGATGGACAAGGCAGCAGGTAAGCAGGGCTTGAGCTGTGTGGAAGCCTTCATGACTCCTGCACTCATGCAGCAAAGTGTAAAACCTGCAGCTAATTTAAATGGATAGAACTGCACAATATCTAAATGAACACATTCTTTGATCACAAAGTGACAGGCTTTGAAGACATTATCAGCAGTACCAGTGAGGATCCTATAGCTCTTCCCCATGCTTGATGGGCTATGCCAGTTAACATGCCTAATTTCACATTCTGAAGCTCTGATGGCTTCCCAAATTAGATACTGTGGAAAAAGCATTAACTGGATCCAGTTATTCTGTTCACCCACCTGTTACAAAAAATAAAAATACACATTGAACTGGCTAGGCAGAGAAAATTCACTAGCCAAGTTTTACCATATATCAGAAATTAATGAGAATGAGTTCTCTCAGCTGTGTTATCAGTGTTCAGAAGTTCTTTCATTACAGTACTTTTCAGCTGCCTCTAGTCCACCAAAAATAAATTAAAACTACATTCACAAGGTTAAAACAGTCTTTACTCCTCAAGAGTTGGAACTCAAATTTAGAAGCACTAAAAACGTGTGCTGAATCACAAGTTCTAATTTTGAATACTGAGAATATTATGAAAAGATCTGAATATACACACTGAATGTGCACAGGAAATACACAAACTATGTTTTAACTGAAACTTTGAGAAAAATTCTTTTAGCAAACCTCATGAATAAAGTCAGATTATCAAATTTTTTTACCATTCCAGGCCTACTTACACATCTGTATTTCTTGTGTGGGCTATTTCAAATATGAACAGAAACTGATGAAAACCACGGATGTTACATGTGCAATAGCTGCATTTCAGCATAAATTCAGACTTAGAGCCAGAAAAACTGTACATTTAGATGCATGGTTATTCCTCAATGAATATGAGCCTGGAAATTCTAGTGACTATGCACAATTTTTAAATATGCATTTCACTGAAGCAAAATGAACATTGGATTAAATTAACTTTCTGTTTTTTTTAGATCCAGATATATTTCTTATGCTGCATGTCCACAACTCTGGCTTAACCTATAATCACTAATTTAATATATGAGAATTTTGATGTCATTTGTCCTTCTGAAAATTTCTTAAAACACCAATACACTTGCATTAATAGCATGTTTTCCCCATCGTATTTTATATTAATCATCACTACTGGTAATAAAGACATCATATTAATCATTAGAAATAAGTTAAAACTAGAAGACTTTTTTCGGGGGAAAGAACAGCAAAAGGATAGGAAGATTTTTGGGTCATTGATGATATGTAAGGATAGAGATTAATAATATACTCCAATTTTTCCCCACTCCAGTGAAATTCTTGTAGAAATAGGTCAATTAAAGATTGATTCTGCAGTGGCTTTGAGCTTTTTTCACACCACGTGCCCATCTTTTTGAACGACAGAAGTACAACCCAGGTTCCAAAAAAGTATTTACAGAGGGCACAGGAAAGCAGATTTTTCAGACTTATACAAGCAAAAGTAATCTAGCTGCACAACTCAGGTTCTGTATCTGCAGTACCAGGTCAAGGAAGGTTGATCTCCCATCATGAATCACCCAGCAAATACCTCCACATGTGCATAACTTTATTTCTACACTACTTTATCCTTGGAAATCTTCTTAGACTTTCAGAAAATAGCTTGCAATACTTCATTCTCAGAAATTTTCCTAAGAATTTTAAAAATTTTTGTATTTGCATTAGCCCAAATTGGAGAAACTGTCTGAAAAAATGAAAGGATTAAAGAATTGTAATTAGACACTTTAGACCCGAAAACCTAGACTATTTGGGTCAGAATAGCCAAGTGCACAGATACAAGGTGAAAAACCCATGAGCCTACAACACAATTTACTTTCTGGAAATAATGGGGGACACAATGGATTACATGTGAGTTATGCTGAAAAAAGAAACAACAGAAAGAAATTTCCATTTTCTAAAAATAGAAATTTAACTGGAAAAGTTACTGAGGACTTCAAGCACAGGTTGGGTTACCATCTGTAACATATTGCATGCATGTTATTAATATTGCTTTGGGATCAAGATGAAGACTAACCAGCCTCCTGAGCTCAACACAGTTCCATTTCTTTGTTTCAAGAACTTCAAGAAAAAACAGTTAAGATCCCATAGCAGATCAATTCAACTCAGCTCTGACTTCAAAATATTCTATTCTGAAGTATGATAAACTACATACAACTGCTTTTACTTGCCCTGCAACTGCCTGGAAGAAAGCAAACAAAACATACTCCAAGTTTCTAAGCAAACACTATGAAGTAGCTTCTTTTTTATGAAATGTCAACACACTCAATATTTTTATCAGAACATGATGTACGTATATTACAATTTATAATAACAAGACAGCTCTGTCTGAAATGATGACTAAAACTTGAATACTTGCCACAGCAATTTGCTAGACTAAAATTACCTAGTGATACAGCAGAAGGAAAAGGAAAACAAACAGAATAGAAAATAAATGTTTTGAAAACCTTAGGATAGGGCATAAGGAAGGAAGGATAGGGGGATTACAGACCAGGGGTTGGAAATTATCTGCTGGGAACACTCCAGTTATGACCTTTCTTTCATGTAGCTGCCTTACTATACCAGCACTTGTAGGGCACAGTCACACTGAAGACAATGAACCTTTTGCCTGATTAAGGACATGAGAAGATTAAAGTAATAATAATTAAAATCAGGGCCCTAGTACTTATACACTTCATCTCATTTGGAATAATCAAAGTGGCAGAATGAAACACTTGTTCCTGGAGTATCGCTGATTAGGTGCATATATAAAATAATTCTCAAAGTAAATTATAGTATAAATGTAAAATAGTGACAAGGTAACAGAGATGAGATTTAAAAAACAGACTTGAATGATCTGTGCAATGCTTAAGCTTGGAAAAATATATACTTCAAAATTGTTTAAAATATTAATGGTTGATCTGTTAATATTATAACTTCATAATACTGGTTGTAAATATTAACAGAATGTTAATAAAAATTACTCATACCAATCTTTTTTACTAGCATTTCCAAACATTACATTTAAACGTTCCCATTATGATACAATTTGTCGTTGACTGTTCTTTGTTGTATTTGCTGAAAATTTAAGTACCAATAAATAACACTTTTTCCAATACCAGTGGTAGACTACTTATGAATTCTGTGCATTATTCATGCATTCCATTTTCTTCTAATATTTTGAATAGAACATTATTATTAGCTCGGGTTTTGTTTCATTAATATAAAGATACACATAACATGAAGTAACTTCTAGTGTTTCTGCTAGAACATCTTGTTCACGTGCTTTTATCTTTGGTGCTTAATAGCCTCACCACACTGATGTACTTGAAACACTGTTCTAAATATTTTGCTATCAGCAGAAGCTGTCAAACCTGGACTTAGTTGCACTAGGAGTTAGGATGAGTTTTGCACTGGTATCTGTAGATTACCTTCCCATAATTTTTGGTGCTAAAAATACACTCTCGGATTTCAGATGACAGTCAGATTGACACTTCTTGAAAAAACCAAAAACCTCAAGCATTACTTTTCCCAGTAGTCAGCTTTAAAATCATCACAAAATCACAGGGGAAAAAAACCACCCTGCAGAGTTAATAATCTTCCACAGTGCTATATAAACATTTTGGTTTTCAGCACTGAAGCCAAGATGGAAGAAAAGAATCTGAATAGAGGCAGATCTGTATCTCAGGACCTTTGGTTGGGAACATTTAAATACCTTCTTTAGGCATTTATTTTTTTTAGAAAACACTATGTGAGAGCACCTTGGGACACTGGCTCTGCTCACCAGCTGTAATGATACCTGAAGACCCAGTCTGTGAACAGATGGATCTTGGCACAGTCTTACAGCCTACCAGCAGGGAAGGGAAGAAATAACAGTGGCACTATAGGTTTAGACATGTTTGGTTCATAAACATCTTTGCTTCCCCATACCTGAGTTCTAAATTGAGGAAGCCTCAGAGAGAGCTGAAAATCCTACCTGCAACTGTGAGAGAGCGTTTATAATTGAAAGCTATACAGTAAATCAGAAATGTGTAGCAATCCAGAACTATAACCTCTGAACCATAGAAACACAAAGGTTTATTTTTTTCCACTACAATGCACCACCCATTTTACTTTAATATTTTTGCTTTTCAAAACTCTATTTCTCACTTAACTATTACACTAATGATGATTCCTGTCAAATAATATATAATCACTCAGAATCCTCTCTACATGCTCTAACTTCAGGGCACTTAATTATATTTAAAGGGCATCAAAAATGGTTTAAATTTTATCCAACCTCTTTTACTATATAAACATTCCTTGAAGGAGATTTCCAGGACAGACACCCGCCTGGTCCAGATCAAGGATGGGGAGAAGCAATTTGGGGATGTTCCAGTGTTGTTTGATAGGTCTGCACTTTGTAACCTTTATCTCAACGATGGTTCACTTCCCCAGCAATGCCCTTTGCAGTGAGCCATAGCCAGTATACTTTGCCCTAATTAATTTTGTCATCATCTTAAACACTGTTAGGTGACATTTTGTGATTTCCAGCTTTTTGACATAGTGTGACATAATGAATATAACCTTTAACGTGTTACTTCCAGGCTAGTGAACATTACTGACTTCAGTACCTCTTCTTGTTGAACTTGGCAGAAAGCTATGAGAATAGCTTGACAGTAGCTATGAGAATCCCACTCATTCTATGAAATGTTAAACTAACTGGGTCCAGTGCCCATAAAGGACTTCTGACACAACATGCACACTACAACACACCCTCTGGATGTAGGTTGTACAGTACACCCTAAGGCTGCGAGTGCCTGGGTTATTTAGGGTTACACTAGAAAATACCACAGAAACATAAAGATCTCTGAACCTAGTGTCATTTTTTACAATGATTTCAAACCTCTTGAAGAACAGAAAGATGCTACTGCCTTGGCCTCTTTCGAAGCATAGCCAAGAAATGTGTCACCTGCCTAGCAGCAAACAGTAAGGCTGTAATTTGGCAATGAAGACAATCATCAGAGGGCTGAAGTACCTCTTCTAAGAAGACAGACAGAGAGCTGGGGTTGTTCAGCTTGGAGAAGAGAAGGTTCCAAGTAAACCTTATAGTGGCCTTCCAGTACCTGAAAGGGCCACAGGGAAAGCTGGGGAGGGACTTTTTACAAGGGCATGAAGTGTCAGGACAAAGAGGAATGGTTTCAGAGAGTGAGATGGGATTTAAATTGGGTATTAGGAAGAAATTCTTCACTGTGATGGTGGTGAGACATTGGCCCTGGTTGCCCAGGGAACTTGTGGATGCCCCATCCCTGGAAGCTTTGAACTTATGTCAGGGGGGGTGGAACTAGAGGATCTTTAAGGTTCCTTCCAGCATGAACCGTTTTATGGTGATTCTGTGATTAAAAAGAATATTGTCTCCAGTGGAAAAGGCTAGATAAAGCAGATAGAAAAATTATATGCAAAAATATCATTTGCTGAAGAAGCCAGTTAAAATTTCATCCCTTTCTGAAACAGCCATGGGGTTTTGATGTATCATTTCTCATCTGTGCATGAGTTTCTGATTAATTCTAAATAATTCTATCACTGCTTCCCAAAACTACGTATCATACAGCACAGCACAAGGAATTAATGTTGCCTCTGGAATGGAGAAATTTTTATCTAGTACTTATGCTTCCAAACTGTAAAAAATTCTGTTCTCTTTAAACTAAATAAAAAACCATTTCTTTCTCTGTTCCTCAGAATGAAAGCCAAGTTGGAGTCTTGTGTATATATCTAATAGTACAGGCCTACTGTGGTTTCTTGTTTGGGAAAAATGAATGAAAAACTAGAATAACTGTAAGAAAATAGTGCTTGAATGCAGATTCCCCAAAGGACTGTCATATAATGTTAAAACTGATGTGCTCCTGTGTCATAACTAAGGGAAAAAACAGATTAAGTATTACATGGTATAATTCTGATTCATTCATATTAGCATTTTGTGTGTGTGTCAAAAGCCAAGTATGATGACATTAAAGCCTTTAATGAATTCAGGTGGAAAAAAACCCAAAACATCTCAAAGGTTTCTTAAAAGTCTTATTGAGTAGGAGTATATTCTCAGCAAAAACTTGGAAATCTGCCACAACAGATACGGATTAGTAAGTAAGAAATTTATTCAAGAGGCAAAGTGTAGCACCTTGGAAGTCAATATGTTAATCCTGAATTCAGTCTTCCCTTTAATAGTCACCTGGGGTGAAGTTCCTATAAAACTGATATGATAGGAATTGTACAGTTAAACTGAGTAATGCTGGATTTTACCTCCTGAAAGTCTAAAGGTATATGATGGAGACTGACATAGGATAGGGAGTATTAACCTTGTGACAAAAATACTACTCTTTGAGGCAAGAAAGGGGAACAGGAGACCTCATATTACACTTAATGACTCAAGAGTTTGCTGAAAGGTCAACAAATAGGAATGAAAACAAACAAAAGAAATAATAAATTAGAAACAGTTTGACATACTTAGTCAAGTAGCTAGAAATAAACAAGAGGAAAGAACAAAAAATCACTAGCAGCAATAATGGTGAAATGAAGTCAATTTCATACGCATATTTGTTGTAATAATAATAATAATAATAATAATAACAACAATAATAATAATAATAATATTTCCCACCTAGAAACTTCACTAATTTCCAGGGTGTTCTTTCAAGCCCACAAACTATTTAAACCTATCTTTGGCCTGGGGGTGTCTATTTAAGTAACTGTTATTTATGTCACATGAAGCCTCAAAGTAATTTCTTGAATTTCTTTTTTTTTTTCTCACATAGGGATCCCCACAGGAATTTACTTGGGACTCCCCATCGACTGACCTTTGGACACACAAATATTTAGAATTTTTGAGGCAGAGGACACTGCTTCCCAGTTGCTGCTGTCATACTTTCCATGTTGCTTCTGCTATTCTGCCTCATTAAGATACTTTTAAAACTCAATTTATGAAAGGTAGTAGCAACATTACCAATGTAGCAATAGCCACAGCCCATAAAATAATAGACTTAAACGCTTTGCAGATGTCTCAGAAATTAAAGCAACTCCATAGTCAAGGTTGCCCTAACAGGCAGCAGGAACACTGACAAGTTACCAAAAGCCACTTCAATCAAGAGTCGGCAATATAATGTTACATTAGGTTGTAACAAAATAGACACAAGACAGAGAATGCTGGCACCCTATAGCTAGACCAAACGAAAATAATTACCTCTTCCCACCATAAGAGTTATAGGGCAAAACAATGCTGTAATGCACAGCCCTGGGAAAACACTGGCCTGGAAATAAATCCAAAAAATCTAATTACTTGTTCTAAGCCTGCAGCATATCCTGCTAAGTAGTGAAAAACATTATAAGGGCACTATCAAATTGAAAATCTTATACTACACAATTTGTCTTCATTATCAGATATCTATTATTTTGTAACACATATCTAGTCTTTTGTTCATAATATATTTCCCTTTTGTGTCTTCCAGTGCCTCAGCAGTATCAGGGTCTTATACGTTACAATGGATTATTTAATATACTGGATTTTCATACTCAATACAACAAAAGTAAATTGTGGCATTTACCAAATTTAAAACAATTCAGTGCTGACCCACTCTACTATAGTGCATTGCCTGAATCTTCTTTTTCACCTTCATTACTTGCCATTCATAGTATAGTAACACTTTTTATTGATTTTTACAATAAGATTTTTCTTAAATTAATTATTACTTCTGGTAACTCACTCACAGATTATTCTCCTACTCACTCTTTCTAGTGCTCCTCTCCACAGCTGAAGCCAGTCTGAAACATGTTTTTTGTTTTTTTTCCTCTTCTTTTGATGAAACAGGCAGAATAAAATATTTACATAGAAACTATTAGTTCTTACACACTGGGTGTGTTTCATGGAGCTGCCATTTAGCATGATCACAAATATTTCATTCCTACTTCATGATGCTCTTTGCATCTCCCTAGGAGCTGGGTGCTCACCAAACATTCTATATAAAGTACTATTGTGCTTCCTCATCTGGAAACTGACAACTTGTCCTATAACTGAAATGTACACTGTGCATTACAAATCTCTCCAAGAACCACCTGAAGGAAAGAACAAGTGTACAGGTCAGAAAGATACCCTTCAGGAAACTTGGGAAGAATGGATAGTGTCATAAACAAAATAGGTTTACAACTGCCTCCGAGAACCACTTCTTCAAATCGTCCTCCTCAGGGAAATAACAAAATTAACTACTGCTCTGGACTCCAAAAATCATTGAGTGATCCCTTCAAGAAACAGTTTTCCCTCATGTTTTTTTTCTTTTCTTTCTTTTTTCCCCTCAGAAAGTTGCAGAGTGCCAAGAAAATACAAGTTTCCATTCATCAAAAGAACAAAAAATACTTTGCAACAATCTGCTCTTTCTGCCTGTTAAGTGTTGACAGATATTGAGAGGCTTCAACCAAGATGCAAATTTTAATAGATTTTTATACTAACTCGGGGCTAAAAAATTTCAAAGATTTAAAGAATATTAGGGATCTCCTTTAAAATGTAAACCAGAGTCCATACAGCAAAATACACGTTTATTCTTTTGGCAGGTAATTTTCTTCATAGCACAACTACTGCAGACCCTTGTGAATCACCACTTTTCTTTGGGGGATGAAAATATTTCTCCAGCAGGTTACAATAGTTAATCTAGTTGCAAAAAGAAGCTTAGGTGCACTTTGCTCTGACTTTTTTTTCATTTTGTTTTGTTCTTATAACAAAGCTTGTGCTCTGTAATTTCATTACATTGCACAGGAGAGAGCTGAAGTATTTCTTGTATTAAAATTGTAAATACAGATGTTGTGGCTCCACTGCAGCAGTGTGCAGCCATCTGTATGTATCAGGTACTTGTTCTCCCAGATCCAATTTCTGGGTCTCACAAATTAACACCTGACCCTGTCAGGACTTCTTGACTTTAACAGGTCTTCAAATTGTGTAGGGTTGTATTTGGTCCACATAAGTAGCAGGACTGGAATCCAACTGAGCGAAAGAAAGAAAAGAAGAAAGTGCTTTTTCCACACTTTGCAGATGGGAAGTCACTTAACATGAAGAGAATACGAACAAATACGACCTTTTTTTTTTTTTTTTTTCCCTTTATACTATGAGCAATTGTTTAACCTCATCTCTTATCTCTTTTTAGTGACAATTCTCTTCAAAGTCAAAGTAGTCCAGTTAAAGTTCATGAGGAAGACTGTATGTTAAGCATGGTTCACCTGAGATAAGTACAGTTTGCTCAAGGTCATTGGAAATCTATTAACAAAGGTGGCACTGTGAGACTGCTGGTTAAAATCTATTGCCTTAAGCATCAGCTCTTCTTTTATTTAAACAGTATTTTCATCCATCTGTACTTGTGACTACTACGAGGAAGAAGGCAGGAAAGTAGCATTCAAAATGCAGGCTGTGCCTTTAACTAAAAACCATGTATGTGTTTGTGTGTTTATAAATACATGTATAGACACACACGTGCCTTCTGCATAATTATGGGGCTCTAATCCAGTCACTGTATACTCAAGTCTCCTGCTTCAATTTTGGACTATTTTGTTAATGCAAAAGGTGGGTCTATGGAAAGCTGTAGGTGTCCATTCCTGGTTTGTAAACTCAAACTGGGCTGACCTGAGTCTGCATTGCTGCAGGAATGTCTCTAACTAAAGATCTACAGATCACCATTTGCATTCACATGTTCACACTCCTTTCTGAGAATATAGTGCTTGGCCATCTCACTGGACTTCTACTGAGAGACTGCACTCATCTCTGGCATCACCCTTGAATGCTAAAGGGTCTGCAATGTACAACAGATGCTGAACCTCCAGATTCTCAGTATGGAACCCTGTCCTGCATGTGCCAAGAGACAAGCTAAGAAATCATAAAGGCAGTTCATAAGGCACAGAGACCTTCTTGACATTGCTGGGACTGTGATAGGAATCCTGTCTCAATTTCTCATTAATATATAAGGCTCCCTTATTCTCAGACAGTTAATGAGATTTTTAGTGAAGGTACTGGGATGCAGCAACTATTTGGACAGTCAGCTGAATCCAAACCTCCTCCTCCTCACTGGTCCACTTTGGATTGCCTGAGGAGAATCTACAGTACTGCATGTAAATCTTTACAGATTTTCACTTCAAAATTGTCAGTGGCAAAGTCTGATGATACATGAACTTACTCATGCAAATTACTAGAACTACTACAACTACTGTGAGAAGAACTATTTACCAGAGCTGCAATTGTCAGAACCATCCAGCTATTTCATGTAACCAAGTATTTGTTCTTAAGGATAAGCTTTAAACACTTGCACTCCTTCAGGACTGTTATCCTAATAAAGTCAAACAGAATACAGCAGAATAAGGTCCTGTGAAATTAAAAAAACAAAGCAGAAAGTAAGATTTTCTAGCTGACCTGATAGTGATGCAATCCCCCTTTAAAAGGTGAGAACACCAATGTGTGGTAGCCTGCCAAACAAAAGAATACTTGTGAGCTAATTCCTCCCATGTGATGAGGGGATGAGGAAGGATTCTCAGCATATCTTATCTCTGGTGATATCCAAGCTGATCCAGATTTATGATTCTAATAGAAATCACTGAAATCTAAATCAAAAGCTCTCCCTTTTCTACACCCTTTCATATCTGAGCAGAACTTGAAGTTTCTGCACCTCTGTTTATGCAAAACTTCTTGTATCTAAAATAAAGTTTGCAGTGTGTGCTGCTGTTCCTCAGAACACAGGATCCCCCCCTCCCACTGCTAATATTCTGATCAGGTTCTCAAGCTGAGATTTTCCATGTCAAGCTACACGCTTTGTCTTTCTCTGCAGTCAGCATATGGACAACTGAGTCAAATACAGTCATAATGATTCTACTTCTTAATCTTAAACACCTCATAAAGTGGAGTATTTCTTATCAAGAAAATAGCGGCCTCAGAGCTTGAAATTCCACAAGTCAAAAGCACAAAAAGAAAAGTTAATATTTTATTTTCCTCGTTATGTCCTCGTTTTCGTGATGACTCATGTACTGAATCAATGTTAACAAATGCAAAAGCACCTCCTGGGTATCATAGATGGTGAATAAACTTTTATTTTCTTGGCACTCTCCTGGCATTAAAACAGATGGAGACATTTGCAATTAGTGCATGGTAAATCCTTGGAATGTCAAGGATTTGTTTCTAAGACTTACCCAATGGTCACTGCTCTGCACAGTAACTGCAGACTTGTGAGTAAACAAGTTTTAACTCCTACTTACAAGCCTGTAACATTAAGTCTCCAACTCAGATGTCATGGCTTCCTACTACAACACAGCCCAACTGAACTACCAGAAGTGTTTTCTGCTTTTATCTTATTTTAGCAGAACTACTGTACTAGTAGGGGTTTGTTCATATGCTTCCTTATGTGCTTCAGGAAGTTTTTCTGTTTGTTTGTTTCTTTTTTTTTTTTCTGTTTTGAAAAGGCACATTTGATGGTTTCACTGTTACCAATAATAAATGATAATAGAATAAATCATGAGGGAATCTTCCTTTCAAGTTCAGCATGCCTCATATTGACTGATGCCTGTTTATCTGAAGCACTCCTTATCATGCATGCAGATGTGCAGAGACAGCTAGAGCTTAGACATTTAAAAAAACAAGTACCTAAAATCAGCTTCTTAATTTCAGTACTGAAGTAAGTGATCTTGCTATTAAACTGCCATTTCATGGCTTGATAGATACTTATTACTAAACCTCCAATCCTTTGCAATGCATTTTTTTATTTGCTAGAAGAATTTATGGATCTCCAAAAGATAAGATCTGAGAATGATCTGTCTATCAGACAGTCTATTTAATGTCTTATCTAGCTATATTCTAAAAGTGTATTCCAACAGCACTGGTTTTATTATTTCCAAGGAATCTTTTATTTTCTCTTCATCTATACTAACACTCCGAAGGAAACGGATAAAATGTGAGAGATTAATAAAAAAATTAGAAAAAATAGAGTCAAGGTTTTTAACAAGAGAAGGATATCCTATTCAACTAAAACAGACTTCCCTGCCAAAAAGCATCAATACTTCAATTTACATATATTTTCAGTAACACAAGCACAAAAAAATTAGCATTATTTTACGCATTACTGGTACTGCAAATACTTTGCTTTGCATCTTTTAAAGAACGCAGCTGAAAAACCCTTTGGAAAAAATATATAGTTTTTTCTCACAAAAGTAGGATTTTTTCAATTCCTTTCAAGTCTAGCAAGCTGAAGTGATGATTCTTTATGCTAAACTGACATTTCTGCACTAGGCAACTCTCACTTAAAAATGTAATGCTGCTTCATATTGCTGAACTACTATTTCATCATTATAACTTGGCACTGACATTTTCAAAACACATTTTGATGACACTTTCAATTCAGTAACATTTCAGGTATCTTCTTAACCTGGTTTGGAGTCAAAATGACTAACATAAAAATTTGTGTCAGGGAAAACAAACATCCTGTTTTATGACTAATAAAAATGGACATTATATTAAGAACAGAAATAGATAAATCTAGGGTACTTTCCCAAAAGTGTGTAGTCAAGTCTAGTTACATTGATGTTGTCTGATTAATTTTTCCTCTATAAATTGTTTGTTTAAAACAGATTAACAGGCACAGCAGCCTACAGATTATCATTTGTTATTTTGTTATTTGATAATACAGGTTATAACCAGTCCTTGTGGTTCTCATTCATTTGCTCATTCAAATCCCTAT
The DNA here is from genome assembly GCF_036169615.1 of Heliangelus exortis. Classification (NCBI taxonomy): domain Eukaryota; kingdom Metazoa; phylum Chordata; class Aves; order Apodiformes; family Trochilidae; genus Heliangelus; species Heliangelus exortis. Next base: position 19,548,090 of record NC_092431.1, read on the forward strand.
TTACAAAATGTAAATATATTCTTAATGCTTTAATTATTTTTTTCCCTCCATATTGAAATTTACTTGAAGAACAGAAAGATATCCTTTCCTCACCATTTGAGCAAGCAGTGTAACTGGCTTTGAGGAAAAGAGCTGGCTGTCTGCATATACAGTGCTTTGCATTTCCTGCAAACCAAGTGGGTCAGAGACCTCCTTAGTGCAAGGGCAGGAGTTGCACCTAGGGATATAGTTGGGCATTGCTGATCTGTAAGCTCCTGTAAACCCTGCACTTGTAGGACCAGCTAGGAGGTTTGCAAGTCAGTAAATGGCACTGAGGATTATAATTTTTTAGTACAGAGCATCACAAAAAATTCAGCTATTCACCCCAAGTTCTTACAAAACATATTTTCAGAAATATAAAATAGCTCCAAATACCAATTGTACAGAAGCACACGTGAATAATAAACTGACAGAACTTAGTAAAATGCCATCCTTTCATTGCAATCTGCAGCCACCAAATAGAAGAATTCTTTACCTTGGGAAAGCTATAAATTATCAAAAAAGGCTCAGTTTGGACAATGAACAAGGGAGACTAAGCTAACCAATGACATTAATTGGAAGCAAAAACCAGTATTAGCACTAAACATTAGTAACCACTGTTTCAAAATTAAAAAATTCTGCTAACCTCAAAAACAGAAGTTCAGCACCCCAGACTCTCAGCTGGTGTTGCTACTGTAGCTGAAGATTGAAAAAAACCAACAACAAACAAAGCAACCCACACAAAAAAACCCCGAAGAAAATAAGAGCTATGGAGACAGGCTTAGTAACCATACGGTGATTTGAATGCCTTGTTTTCAATTTAGGCAGCAGCAGTAGATGTCAAGTCTGTATTAAAAGATAAGAGCTAGAGTTAGAACTGAGGTTAATGTTCAGGTTTAGAAAGACTGGAGTTGCACAGCCTGAACTATTTCTAAATCCTGTCAGGTTGGCAGAGCAAAGCTGACAGCTGACATCACGAGATAAAAGTGCCTTAGTTTTAATTTTTAGTTCAGTTCTTACAGGGGAGTAAAAACCTCAATGAAGGCTGCGTTTGGGATTGGAAGCTGAGAAAGCAAGGGATGAAATTACTGCTGTAGTTAGCAAGAGCTACAGAAGAGAACTGAAAGATGGTTTAAGCAGCACAGAGTACCCAATTTTTAATTTCCAGGCTTCAACAGGTTCCTGATATTTGATAAAGTTTGGCAGTGGAATTGGAATTAGTCTGTAAAGCAATTCAGCTGAAGAAACCATTATTGATTAATTTTTCCAGGACTGAAACGATAAACAGGAGACTGCAACCATCAGGAGACCCAGAAACCTTAATTTAGGAGCACTGGTCTCCTTTTAAGCATGGGAGTATGGCCTGCTTTGAAAAGTTAGGAACAGCCCATGAAGGCACAGATGCCAAAACTTTAGTTTGACAAGCCAACAGAAGTCACCTTCTGACAGGTGTGAAGTCAGTGCACAGCTGTGTGGAGCACCAGTACCCAGAGCAGCTGTATCAAAAGGCACTGACAGAACTGTTTTCACCACCTTTCAAATTCCTGCCCACTTCCCTCATCCAGTGATTGTGCAACAGCCCAAAAGGACCACTGACACTAGCTGTGTGGCCTGGGGAGATTTACCCACATCACAGCTGCTGCTCTGATTATTTTTGGTGTCTTGGTGCAACTTGAGATAATTTCAAGCAGGACTGTTCTCAACATTGGGAAGCAACTGGTCAAAATCTCAAACTGCTGGAAGGTGCCTTCTGGGTAAGTTCCTTAATTGCCTCTGTTTATTGCTTGCAATTCCAAGCATGAGAAAGGACTAAATTTGAGGCCAGGTTTGCAACAAGAGATTTCTCTGAGTGCCATTTGCCCTCTTACCCCCTTAAGCATCTGTTTTGTTTCCTCAGTAACTCTTCCCTACAACACTGAAGGTGTCAGTAAGATACAACAAATGAGACTGAAAAGGCACATGACATTTGATTTGCTTTTCTAGGCCAGAAATATGGTAATTACAAACCCACTTATTTTTATCAGTGCATGAGCTCCATTTCCCCTCAGTATCCCTATGACTTTATAGATCCTACAGACTACAAAAGTCACAGTGGGAAAGGCACTTTCTATCCATTCACTGCATTAAAAAAACCCAAAAACAAACCACAAAATAAATCAGATGGTAATTCAGAATACAATTCGTTGAATGAGTTTGCTTTTAACAGCATTAAGAAAGGTCATAGCAGCATTGCTATTACACTGAAAATTTAATACGAATGAGCAGAAAGCGTAATTTTTTAATTATTATCAATCTGAAGAAGTCACATAATCTCAACTGTGAACTGTTGGAATACCACAGTGAACACAACAGCAAGGTCTCAGAAACGTGATAAATCCACAGTGGGTATTAAGCACAATGATGCAATTCCTCAGGAAATGGCTAATGCCATCCATCAGACATGTGAGGCAAGGATCACTCTGCTCTGCTCCTTCTACATTTTTTTTATCAGATGCTACTGAAGAGGTAAGGTACTAGGAGAGAGGAGCCTGCAGTCTGAACCAATGGACCAGTGGTTTCTCTCAAAACTGTAATATTTAACACTATACAGTACTGCCAAAGCTTACACTAATTTGAATTTAGAAGAGATAAACAGGATATATGCCCAAAGCAGCTTTCAAGCAAAAGTCATTAGTCAGATGTAAATACAAGTTTCAAAATTAAAATTAGGGATTATTTTATCCAACATATCAATCATTAAGAAATCTAAAAATTATGGGTGAAGAGCTCAAAAATGGTAAAAATATTGAGGACAGATATTATACAGAACAATCTCAAACAAATCCCTCAATCCCTCAAACAAGAGGGAGGTAAAAAAATTATTTCACTGCTGCTTAGAAAAATGTTCAGAGATGTCTGCTTGCTCATTTCATGAAAAAAAATTCAAGAGGTGACTTGACAGCAGTATACAAGCACTCCCAAAGGGAGTAAATATGGGCTTCTACATGTCTCTAACACAAAAAGACTTCACACATTTCAGTAGCTGGAAGCCAAGGACAGACAAAATAAAACTAAGCATTAGGAAAAAACTACCAAGAAAAGTAATTAATTTTCTACTTCTTAAGACTCTTCAAATGAACACTAGACATCTACCTGTAAAACCACACTTTCCCTGAATACAAGCTATTCTATGCAGGGCCTGAATACACTGGTGAAGAAACTGTTTGCAGTCCACATAATATCAAAATACATATTTAGGGGTCAAGCTTGGTCTTGTATTTTATATACCTAGATTCAGAAACTATGTATACATAACACTAAATACTCTTTTTCAGTTTCGTTTTCTTTGTCATGAAATGTATTCTCAGTCATACCAATCCTTGCTCTTGGAAACACTTAAAAAGAGAGACCCCCTATAGTGTTATTTATGTTCCTTTTAAGGTTCTGATACACCATTTCTTACTGTTAATAGCCTGAAAACTATATATAACAGTTTTACACTTCAAATTACTCAATTTACCTAAGATTCTTTTTTTTTTTCATCTGCCAAATATGCATTCTGCAACTTTGTAATTTGTGTACAAGAATATAACATGAAGGTTTCTTTTGACACTTTTCTATGCAAGAGATTCCATTCTTTTGTTGTTCAGTTTGAGACTTCTATTACTTTCCACCCTCAGAAAGAGTTACAGCATGTTCGAATCATTATAATTCTTTTTCCACGACTCACAGTTCACCCTATAATTCTATTCCAAATTATATGATGTGTAAAATACATACTCAACAAAATGCGTGAATATTCTCAGCTCTATTACAAAACCAATCTAACTTCTTTGCTATTTCCTTCTCAATACATAATGTATTATGCTAAAAAATTCCCTGAGATTGTCACAATGCTGGGACTCTGAACAAGGCAACAATTTTTGCTCTTACTCATTTCAAATGTGAATGCATAAAGTTCTTGCAGCCCATTCTCCTGCACAGTGCTAAGTTTGGCACACTGGAGCTGTGGACCATCTGACTTTGCATAGTAAATGCAGAAGTCTGATCTGTTTCTTTGCAAGCTTAATACTTTAAGTTAGTGAACTTCAATTACTTTATTAAAAAAAAGAAAAAAAGAAGGAAAAAAAAAAAGGCACAACAAAAAAAAACCCCCAAAACCTCCACCAGCTTTGAGAATACCTATATAATTAATGCTGACACTGTATAATATTAACAGCAAAAGCTCAGCCACCCCTCTGGTCAGTCAACCATCTTTCTCCAACTGTTTTCCAGGCAGTTTAACAGCAATGCACATCACATACCTGGGAACTGCTGAGTGAAGAGTTGCAGTGTCTGCTGATCCAATAGAACTGTCTCATCTTGACTGAACTAAACCATAATCCAAACCAGCATCACTGAACTGTTCTACGTTCACCATGCCTTGGGTATTAACAAAGGCATCCAGGCATGACAGAAGCTTCAGTGAGCTAGTGGTGGGTTCTCAAGGCATCTGGAGTAGTATTCTGCATCTGCACATAAATTCAGCAGCTTCCACACAAAATTTGACTTTGTGCCACCCAGATGTTTCCACTTATTCAGGACACAGATAATCTATTTGGAGAAGCACAGTGCAATGCTACTGAGAACTGAGATCCAGGTGACCCCAACTCTCATCATGGGAGTGGCCCCTTGGAGCCAACAATATTGTATTTGACAACTAAGAATTAGCTGTCAGAAAGGAGCTTCTGACAGCTCAGCCCATGAGCCTTCACTCTGTTTTACCAGTCTGAACTACAGCTTTGTAGTAGACCTGGAGGGCTTTGTTCCTTATTTTCTCCATCCACATATGCTACACAATGCTTTCCAGCTTGCTTCTCAGACACGTACATCTAAATACTTATCACATCTGTTAACACTGGTCTCACTGTAGTATGACTTCTGTAACAATTGACATATGCTGAAAAAAAAGAGCAAGTTGTAACTCATGATTTGATGAAACTCCTACTTTTTGCTCTTCGTGTTCATACTAATAGTGACATTTTTTCCATCTTTAAATTTATAAGCTCCTTTGTGAAATTTACTTACTCTGTAGTAATGGAAGATAAAAATTTAAGATTTTGTTTGTGCTTCAGTCACAGAAGTTATGATTACACTGTCAAGTTTGTAGAAAATATACTGTAATGTAGTTATAATAATTTAAGATATTTAAGACTTATTCTGCCTTCAGGAATCTGAATGACAAACCAAATTGCATAAATACTAATGAAGAGCAGGCTAAACCACTATGTTAAAAACAAATAAATAAATCCAGAAAAGTCTGAAAATCAATTAAAGGCTATGCATTTCTCCTAGTTCTGTTTTAGTTTACACATATGCATAAAGATTACCACATCTACTCCAGTATCTCTCTGTCTACACTAGGAAAAAGTCAATCTTTTGGATCAGAGCCAACGTTACCCAAATGACAACCATGTTTTTCCTCTCAGAACATGACAAAAAAATTGAATTTGTCATAATTGAGACTTCAATCTGGTCTGTTCTACCATGTAAAAGATGAAGGGTTTACATGTAAATATTAAACTGGCTGAAATCCTGCTACATGAGCAGCCACAAATTCTGAAAATTCTGAGCCATTTTTTACATAGAGTTAAAAGAAGCATGTTCTCTGCTGCATGAGAGCATTATTTAACATGAAAGACTATTTTGTGTATAGAGTATGCATAAAAGCCAAGCCCCTGTTATATTACAAGTTAGTATACAGTGAAGTGCTTTTTCTTCATCAATTGTAAATATCTAATTTACTATCCTGAAGACCAGGAATTAGATTTGCCCAACTCATATTACTAAAACTGACTTTCAAAACACCATTACAAAAATCACTATGTTATCTTAATATCCCACAGTCAGTGGTCACAATTTTAGTGCAAGAAAGAAGATTAAAGAAGGATTTTGTTCCCATTTTATATATAGCTAAATCCCTGAACTAGTGATTAGTCATAAAAGCTGTAGTCCATTAGCTAAACACCATAATAAGGGGCTACCATCTTGATTATATAATGTGCTTTGAATGGCTGACTAGAGGAGTTTAGCATCTTAAACTGATGGAGGAACTTTCACTGTTCACTAACTCATGCTCATCCAACAGCATTACTTTTGAAACTACAAAAAACCCATGAGTTTCTAAAACTTAAATTTGAAAGTTGGTATCTGAACTTGCTATAGTATTTCTGCTTTTTGTCAATGAAATAGCAGCACATTTTGAAAAATTCCTATGTGTAAGAGTTTCCAGAGTGATTTCAAAGTACAGAAACAACTGGAGGACAGAAATCAAATTAATTTCAAAATACTTTTGTGGGCTATTAACATTACTGTTAAAAGAAAGAAAAATGTTTTGAGATAGTGGTGTTGGCTTCTGACTATAGATCTGTCCCACCACTTTAGAGAAACCTAATATTATTGCTACTTCACCATATGTTCTAAGAGGAACTGTGAGATGTAGACATATTTACAGTCCTTATTAATTCATGTTTTAGACCAGAACATTCTCCAAACCTCATTAGTATGGAAGCACCTAGCAATCAATTTCTTCAGGTTCACCAGGATAAGCTACTTGCAAGAGCACCCAGGCATGTGGTAGTATTCCTAAAAGGCAAAGGGGAGTACAGTGTACTCAAGGCTTACCCTACTACTACTACCACCACTACCACGTTCAAGAAAATGGTGGGTTTTAGTTTATTTACTGTTGTAAACAGTAAATCTTAATTATTATTAATAAAAATTAATAAATTTAATAAAGTAATTTTATAAAATAACTTTTCATTCATCTTCATTAAGCTACTTGGAATCATCAGCAACATTTTCACACACACACAAGATCTGTTTCTTTCTTGTTTATCAGTTCCTGCTGTTATTTTTCATCTAGGGTGGTGGATGTGATCTTAGATAAATACACAAGTCTTTACCAAAGGTAATTAAAACAAGAGGATGGTATAATAAGCAACAAGCTATTTCAAGCAAAATACAGAGGATAGATTTGTGATCAACTGATATATTTCCTTAGATATTTTCTCAAATTTAAAAAACAAACAAAAAAAGCACCAGCATTTTTTTTTTTTTCACAAAGACAGGTTTGCCTAATTTTTCCACAGGCATTGATAACTATGTACTGCAATCTTTTGGCTACTCACACTGTATTTACAATAGATGGTATTTTGAAGACAGCTAAATCAAACTGATGTCTTTGTTCACTTCTTTGTGGATTCAGTTTTGGGTTAGGCCAGCAATGACAAGATGGTGTTACCTCAATACACAGAGTGCTAAAATCTTTGTTAACCCATCTAGGATAATTTGCTTAAAAGCAAAAAGCAGTAAATTCTGATCACCAGGTGATTCCTTGTGCATGCAAACATCAATAAGAGGATGAAGAGAAAAGATTTAGGGCATTAAAAATAAATCCCTTTTCTTCCTCTAACCAAAATTAATAATACTAATACTCCCTTCAAATTACAAATGAAATTTGAAAAAAAATATATTTTTCTACGGTATAATTTAGTTCTGTCTCATAGAACACAGTTCTTGATTTTCAAAGTAATATATCTGATAGGAAGGCAGATACATGGTTTCTACTTTTTAATTAAAATATAAGGCACATTGCACGCAATTGCTCATTGCTCATTATTTATTCATTCAAGTAGAATATTCCAAGTATGTGAGTGAAATCTGTACAAATAATGGAAAGGAATCATATGGACAAGTCACAAGTAACTAAGAATTGAGACCAAGAGGCTAAGAGCTTTCTCTGCTTTACTACCTGAAAGGACTAAATCAAACAGATCAGTTTGTTTCTAGTATTTGTGATTTCTATAAAGCACTGTCACTATCCTGTAGGAATACACTACTAAGCATTTCAGAATATATATTCAGGGTTAGGAGACAACACTTACATGGCACGACATATACCTCATCTTTTTTCTCTCAATGACCAACTGAGCTTCACAAAAAGCTGATGAAGTCTGCAGGCAGTTCTAAAGTCATGACTTCTAACTTGCCTTATGATTTTTCAGTGCTTGAATGGAGTTTGCTAATTTTTTTTTCCACAAGCTTTGCAATGCCTCTTGTCCAAACCAATGAATATATTTCAAGGGGCTTTATGGGTTCTTGTAACATTTTAAAACAAATTATCAACATGCACAGTTACAAGGCAATGTAATTTTGCTTAATAAATAAATTTCTGACGTCGTACATCTTTCTGGGGCAAGACAGAACACCTCAAAGGTTAAAAAACCCTCAAGTCCTGACCCTTACTAATGTTGCTGTCAGCAATACAGATGTAACACAAAGTGGCAGATCATATTTTCACTGCTTTAGAACAGAGAAAATGGTAGAGATCCATGATAATTCACCAGATCAGTATGAGAACCATTTAGCTGTAAAATCACTCTTTGGTTTTATACACCACCCCAAATATAAGCAGCCTCCTTGATTAAAAAAAAAAATACTGGAAGCTTTTCACAAGAGAAAGACCCCAGTGCTATGGGGACATTATTCCACGCTTCCATAGATAAAAGGAGCATCTTTAGTCCTAAAAATCAGCTTCAGCTGCAGCACAGCTGAAGAGCAAAGGGATCATGAGCACAGTTACTCACGGCCAACACAAGGTGAGCCCTCTGCTTCTCTGCTCTCATGCTAATGATATTATCACAAACAGCACCAGGAAAACATCACAGTGGGATGGTTCTTGGCTGCCTAAGGTATCATTAGGAAATATGACTATTATTTTAAGCAGATTGCAAAGACTCTGTCATTCTAGCCAACTCATCTGTTTTGGATTAGCCAATTGGACACTTAAATACCAGGAGAGGTTTCTTAATGATTCGGTCCACACAACATTATTGATCATGACTTGTCATAGCTCTATGACATCATTTCACCAGACTTTTTAATGAGATTTATGAATACACAAAAGTGCAAGTCCAGACATCTCTTTCACTGAATTCTAATGTATGTCCTCATATGCTACATGCAGTATTCCCTCCCACTTAATCACTTAATTTTGAAGAGTGTAATTTCCTGTATTTCAGAAACTTACTACTGTGGACATTGATGTAAGATGTAATCAAACAGAGATTCTGATCAGATTTGAGACTTCCTGAACTTGATTCACACCATTATCTCCATTTGCTCTCCTACAGCTGGTCAAAAGAGGAGAAAAGTGCTGTTTAAATTGAGGACTGAAACATTTTCAGCAGGTGGAAGTAGAGAGCAGAAAAAAAAAAAGCCACGCTTGTACACAATTTTGAGGGTGATTATTTTCTTCCTTTTGAAAAGCTATTTCAAGTCTTGCTAAAATAATTAACAAAATCTGAGAATCTTTTACCACAGCTGAGTATGTTGCACAAGTCCTGCGGATGATATAGGAACTATATTTTTCATGAGAACTCAGTCCTCTCTGGTAGGACAGCCCCTACTTAAACACCCATCTCATGCTTTAATGAGTAGTTCTGATCTCTGAAACAGCACTGCTTACAGTTTCAATTATTACATGCAAAAAAACCCCACCTAGACCAGTATTTCATATTGAACTAAGATCCCCTATGTGGCTCTACTACTGAGAATTTCAGCTAAATGCTGGCTCAGACCTCTAGCAATTGGGCCCCAGTGTACCCCAGCAGTACAGAAAGTCATCTTACCGGAAGAGGATGAACAGCCTCAAGACTGCTGACATACAAAGCATTCAATACAACACATTATGACTAAATGTTTGAATTACATATGCCTTTTGCTTCTTCCTTACCCTGCCACTAAAATGACATTATTTTTCTTACATATCTGTCTCTACTGTCTCTCTTGGCTGACCTTCTACTTCATTTAATTGTTTGGCTGGCAGTAAATGAACCACCACTTGAATGATACCTTTTTTAAGTCATTCTTCAAAGTCAAGCCCGAGAAAATTTTTCAAAGATAATTAAAACACTTGCTAACAGTAGTCATTCTCTTTGTTACAACAGTGAATTGCTTCTTTCTTAGGAGCCAATGAAAAATAATGGGAAATATTTGCATATGCAAATGTCTTCCCTAATACACTGAAATCAATCCTGAAGTACATACGCATGGAATATTGTATAAAGCACAGTTCACTTTATTTTTAACTGCTTTCTTTTGCTAATTGACTTAGATAATTATTACAATTCTTCTATGACTACAGCAAGGAGATGTTATAAAAGTTTTAACTCCAATCTTAATGTTATTGACTAATTTCAAACTACAGCTCATTCCTGCAATGCCATGATCAGTATTAGTATTAGGCACAGATTCCAAGTTAAAAATACACACTCAGATCAAACATTCTGATCCAGATTAGTGTTACTTCTTGGCAATTTCATCAGAACTTCATTGAAATAATGCAAATGGAATAGCCAAAGCAATACAATAAATAGACCTCTTTTTAAAATCTGAACTGAATCTCCAGTTGACTGAATCAATTAACATATTAAAACTAAAAAAATAAAGTAACTCACATCTGTGCTTCATTACTTAATTCTTTACTTTTCATCAGTTCTTAAAAGCAAACTAGCAATTAATCAGCAATCTGAGCACTTCTGCACCAGAAATGGCATGCCAATAAAATCAACTGGAAAACAAGGATTTCTGCACCCTTACAGTACAGATGCACTGAGGTAAGGAAAGCTTTATTCTCTACCTTAAAAGCTGCAGAGCCGTGCCCTCACAAGTCTTTTCTTGTGAAACACAGACCATATAATAACACCAAACTCATTCCTCTCAGTCCCAGAAGTCTGTGTACAGATATCTCCAACATCCAGCATGACCTCAGTGGTCACAAAATCAAAGGAGCACCAGAGAGAGGTCCTTTTATACTGTGAGAAATAAATACCCCTCATTCCAACTTGTCATTTTTTTTTTCAGTAAAGTTACATATGTAACAGAACAAGGCCCATGTTAGGCCAAACAGGCTGAGCCTACAAGCAAGCACTGCAACCCAATCATTAAACAGACAACAAGTACTTTGGAGATGGGATGGGGGAAAATATACTTGTTTTTCTCTTAAAAATTTTTGAAAATTGGCAGCATGTGTGTAGAGGCATGTCTGCCTACATCTAGATGGTGCAACAGAATCAAGAACAAATTCCTTTGAATATTTCCTACTGTACTACTGCAAAATCTCTACTGTGGAAACAGTTTCCATCCCAGACTGTTTGGCAGGGTAGCCATGCAGCATGGCCTCCAGGAGGTACTGTCAAGCTGGGAGTGACATTGCATGCCTCTGGCCCCAGGGCAGGATGCTGATATTAAAGAGCTTGGCAACTTTCATCTCTGCAACCAGACAACTCTGCCTTCGGGGCAGGACTCTAATTCACTGCAGATATTTTTTCTTGTCAGCCACACAGCTTGGAATCCAAAGCCCAGCAAGATCTGTTGCCTAGAGTGATGCAGCAGCTCTGGCTCCAGCACACAAACCCAGACCATGCTGTGCCTCCAGGCAGGAGCTACAACCACCCTTTTCTTTGTTGCAATGATAGAATTTCTGTTTCCATCACAGGTAGATATGTGGAGCTTAATCTGAAGCAGAAGACCCCATTATAACCATCCTGACAGATACAATGTCCCCTCTGCAGGAGGCTGACAGGCCAGGGTGGGCACCTGGAGGTCCTGTGGGCCTCAGGGTAGAACTGTTACCACCATCACCTTCTGGGAAAACATCAACCAGCCTTTTGTCAACCTCAATAGCTTCTGCCCTGGAGAGACTGCACAAAGCCAGAGGCTGCTGCCCTGGTGTGGAAGCACATTGGGAAACAGCACTTGACATTCCCCCTACCTGTAGGGCAGGTACCACTTTGGAAGCAGGCATGCTGTACATCTCAGTAATGATCCAACTACCTTTTTCTGGCAGCAAAATGAAGTCCCACTCTGAAGAACTAACCCTGTGCTTGTCAAGCAGAAATTAGAAAGCTAATTTCTGCTTGTCAAGGCAAAGCTCTTACTGCTAAGTAATCTTCACTACAGGTACATTCAAAATAAGTAAAGTTTTATACTATATTGATTAAACTCACTATCTGAGGTAACTGCACTTGTAAAGACACAAAAAGTTATTTCCTGAAATACATATATTTTCACACACTTACATACACCTACATTTAAGCTAACAACTGGTAGCACCCTCACAGATAAAGACAGCACTAAATAGTTGAAGCTGTAGTTACCAGTGACTGGCTTTGGTGCTTTGCAAGTGTTACAGCTATTACCATTTTGCTGGATGATCTGCTGTTTCTAAACCACAAGGACATGATCTAACCCAATTATAACCCACAGCTGACCTGTGAAGCTGTATTAGCTGCACTTACAAAAGAACCACCAGTACCACAAAATAACTCAGTACACATGAATCCGATTTTCATGGTTCATGTCTCATGTTTCACCGGTCATGGAGATGCCTCTAAAAGGAGATTTTGACAGACTAAGTACAGCGTGTAAGATTAACAGAGCAAACAACAACAGAATAATGCTTTTCTTCTTGGAAGTACAACAGAGGAGTCTATTTTTTAAGAAAATATTTATACCACATCACAGTGTGTGCAAACACACACTTTTCCTCCCAGATGTACTGCTTTTCTCAAACCACATAAATATATACATTACTGTCATCCTGTTTGCAAAGATTTCATCAGATAATCTATGCCACTTAGGAACTTAGAGAGAAATTAAAATGCTTTGTAAACAAGAGGAAAACTATCAAATCTTGGAAGAAAGTCCTTCAGTGGTTGGGAATATTTTTCCCCTTCTGATTCCTCATGCAGTCCTGGGAATCAGTGGAAAAAGATGGTGGAAGAATGAACTAGGATACGTAATTAGGAATGTTCATAATGGTAATTAAATATTTATTTGTGTTGGATTCCATAGTTCTCAGCAAACCAATGTTGCAATCATACATCAGTCTTTGATGATCTGCATACAGGAGCAAATATCTAGTGTAAACTGTCACTGAAAAATAGTAAAAATATTAAAAAGAGATGCTAATGAGCACTGGCTCTCTAAGTCATTTCAAAACAATACAAATTGGAAGTGACCTTGCTGGCTACTAATTTCAGCAGCAACTACTCTAGAGCCAGCTTGAAATGGCTGTCAAGACTTTACTGCATACCTATAGTACATGTATGCATAAACAAACATATCTGCACATTAGACAAACATAATTTTTTCCCACCACTGATACCCTGTTCCATATGAGCACAATATGAAGGCTGTTTACAGACTGACAAGGTGTTCCTTGAGATGTGGAGGCCACACTACCATCAATGAGTGTGTAATGAGTGTGTTTTCATGTCACAGTGAAGGGTCAGATGGGCTTCTGCTTCTCAAAGACTATGTGCCTTGTGCATGTGTATGCATTTGCACATGTATGTGATCAGGAGCATGTGCAAAATTGTGCTTAGAGAGGCGTGTCAACATTCTCAAGCATTCCCATTAACCCAAGGTGGTTCAGTCTACCAACTTAGAAGAGAAAAACTCAACTCTGACCACCTCATCTAGGCTGTACTCCAGTACAACTTCTTGGTTTGTGTATGTAGAAGCACTATTTCCTGCAGCTCTCATTCATTTTGATGTGAGCAGTGCCTGTTCAGTGCTTGTGAAAATGAGACTTCATGAATTTATCAGAGTATGACAAGAATTCAACCTATCATAATCTCAGAGGCCCTTCTAAGGTGCAAAAGGCCAGTAAAATAGACTTAATTTAAACAAATGTTGCAAGACAATAATTCTGTAGTTCCCTGACAACAATCCTTTCATCTCTGACACTAGAGAGATATCTCAGCAAGAAAACCCCTTACTTATTTTTTTTTTCTTTTCATTGTGAGTTAGAAAGAACCTGAATTTCTAATAGCAAGTTGCCAAAATCCCTGGATTTAAGGGAGAACTTTATTCAACATTTCATGTGTAAGAAAGAAGAGCTCCTGCACACAAGAACCTATGATTGATAGATATCTTCACAGAATTACTGCTGACAGAAATTATGACAATGATGATGATGCTTTAAGAACAGATAAAGCATACACTTTAAAATTTGGTTTACTGGAAGATTTTAATCTTTCATAAAAACATGATACTTACAGATGTTAGCCCAATGCAGTTAGTATTCTAAAACTAGAAGCTAGAGTCAAAGCAGAAACATGTAGGGTGATAAATATTTTGGAAGTGATTACACATTTGCCATGAGATTCTGTTTAGTTAAAGCCATTATGGGAGAGTATAGCTGCCCATAGTTAAGATTGATCACACCTGGTTTTAGACTCTTGCATTACAGACATCCATTTTTGAGCTAATCACCCTGAACTCTCTTGAAAACTGCTGAAGATAAATAGGCATTTTTTGTTTTGTATGTGGCCTGTTTCCGACATCTACCTCAGGATGAGATGAGCTTATATTAGAAGTGCTTATTTTTCTCCATTTACTGCAAAAATTATGATAAGGATAATAAGCTACTAGTCTAGTCTAAAAAAAAAAAAAAAAGTAATGTCCAGAGTTTGGTGGAATGTCACTTGTAAAAAATAGTAAACTTAAATCCATTAAGATTTTCAATATCCTAAGGCCTGCCTCATACATTTGTCCCTGGGTTACAGCCTAATGGGCAAGACTAAGGACACAGCAGCAGCCTAGACATACAAAACAGTACACTTGAAAGTGTAATAGAAGCATTTCCTCTAGTTCTTAGAAAAATTAATTAACAATCTTTTAACAATCTCTTCTGTTTTGAGAGTTTTACAAGCTGTTTGCTTCTTGAAATTGTATCTATGCTATTGCATTTTATTGACATTCATTTCTTAATCAGACATTATCAACTGCTGACATGGTTTGACAGCTGAGTCCATACTGTAGCAGTAGTAGTTGTTAATATGACAATGATTTTATTAACTTTGTTTACTTTTTATGATACACTTTGATCACTCCGTCAACTAAACATTAATTGTGTGGTCTCACAAAAGTGTATTGCAAGGTATTCAGGCTTCCTCACTGGCCAACTTTTGCTCTTCCAGGTTCTTTAACAGAAAGCCCAAGTGGGCAACAGCCATTCCCCCAGCCCAGTCTGAATGGTTTCCATCAAACCATAACACAGCTCTTGCTGAGCTTGTCTGATTGCATGAACATTTTCTGTCCAAAATTTAGAGTTAAGCTACATAGCAAAGATATTCTCAAACAAACAATTTACAAGTACACACCAAATAGTATAAAGCAGCAATAGATGCTTCAACTGCACAAACACTCAGCTGAGTTCCAAGTAGGAATAACCTGAGTGACATTACTTTTTTCTTAGCTGAACAAGATGCAGAGGCAGCACTAACCCACGAGTGAGCATACCTGAAACAGATTAACCTTAAACTCATGTTTGAGAAGATTTTTTTTGCTAGACTTGCCATAAATGTAGTGATTTGCTTCAGGGCTGCTGGAGCTTTGATATCAGCTGTTATCAACTTGAACAAGGGGGAAGAAGGGCACAAAGTAAATCTACCAACCCAGTCCTACCACTCACTGCTCACCATTCATGCATTCAGTATTTTTGGTATTTTCAAATGCACAAGTGGCAGTGAGATGCCTGCATTCCACTTGTTTTTAAAATAATTGAAGCAAATAGTTGTTCTTATTGATTCAAACTCCTTTTCCCAAGCATATAAAATTTTTAGAGCCTTTTTTTTTTTTTTCATTAAATATAGCAAGGATGGACTATCTTGATTCACTCACCAAATCAGGCAACTGATTTATGTTGTGGTATAGCATACCATAATATATAGAATGTAGTATTATGGTAAACATGACAGAAGAAATTATCTGGTTAAAATTTAAATGTTTAAGGGTTGTGGTTTTTCAATAAAAAGTAAGCAAAATTTATTGTTTTAATTATATTGAACAGAAATTGCAACCAGATACTTGGATTTGCAATAATTTCCAACCTCATGTCTGTACAATACTTACTTGTACTTCATAGATATGCTTTACATGGACTCATGGTATTTGCTTAAAAATCCAGAAATATTGTCAAAAGGCCTTACATTAGCTATGGAAGGAAAAAACATGGATAGTTCTAAGTGTGTTTTTCCTTGACCCAAGTAGTATGCTAAAATAATAAATACTACAGTCTCACTAACACTGATCCAGAAACAAACTGACATAACTTTAAGACAGGATTATCTTTATGTAAAATAATATAGGCTATATGCAATCAAAATTTACATTTAAATGCATTAGTCAACGAAATGTGAGATAATGCAAGTTCAGTAATATTCAGAATTAAATATCCTTGCTCAATAGTTGACTTTAATACTAACTTTAATTAAAGTCACACTTGCATTGGCTGATCTTTAATCTTCACTCATTAACACTTACTGAAATGTCAGCAAAAGAGTGATGGAAGATGCACAAAAATTAGAAATACAATTTAAAAAAAAAATAGCTATACTAAAGCAAAATGAATATGTGTGCTGAAATTCTGGTTTTCTTCCTGAAATGGGAAGGGCACTGTATTTCCACTGTTCCACAGTCTCACACAGCCTCTGGTATGGAGAACTTTGGTACAAGGGCTGTGAAGTGAACCACTAAGTACACTCTGGAGCCTCGATACAGTCCTGAGTTTCTAATAAGTTTGGAAAAGTGGTAAAAGAAGCTCAAAGAAACTCCTGTTCTTAAAGAAGCTTTGACTTTACAGACAACACCAACACCAACCAACTATTTAAGACTTTTCCCACATTTTTTATATAATGGAGCCACTCTTTTTTTCCAAAGACTCTCCAGCAGCTTTTGCTGCTATAAAAAATAAGAGATGGTTTTGTATCAAAGGAAATTCAATAAATGACACTATTCACCTACAAGACCACAGAAAACAGCAATAAAAAAATATTGCTAACTTGAGGAAACAAAACCAGAAGTAATAAGGAAATGATTAATATTGAAAGTTTCAAAGCACATATTCAGACTTCATCAAGCAGAAAACACCCTGCTGAACTGAAGAGGTAGGCTTGTAGTAAAGAAGAAAGTCCAATTCACTCCACTGTAAAAATGAAATGTGAAAATGAAAGCATGTAAAAATGAAAGGTACAAAGTAAGTATTTAAGAACTGTAGCTCAAGACCACAATTGTCACCACAAATTAGAAGGAAACACCAACATCTTCAGAGTTCTGAAAAGGACTGGTTTACACATTGTACAGACAGATGAACAAACCACCAACTACAGGTACTTGTGTATCTCAGTAGTAAGTCAGTAGTAGTGTCCGACGCACTGAGAAATAACACAACGCGTAGCAATCCCCAATGGAAAAAATATTTTTAAATTTGCTCTAAAACAACCTGACTACCATTAGCTGAAATAATAAACTTCTTTATAAAGGAGAGCTCCATGAGCCATAGAAAATGTCAGCCATTACTAAATGTCTTGAAATTCAGCTCAACTGTTCCTTCCTGAGGGCTAACCAAATTCTTTGCAGGTTCTTTTTGTATCTTTGCGTTGTTCGGGAAAGAGCAAAGTGGCTTTTAGAGACAAAGTCTATGACAGTTTCTCTTTCACTTTGGCAGTTTGAATTTAATAGGAAGATTAAAGCAAGTCTCTGCCTTTTCCCTCCATCTCAAGACAGATGGAGTGGAAGAGTTGGCATTATTCAAGGTCAATTAGCCAATGCAAATGCAGTCCAAATTATTTTACAGTAGTAATAATAACTGTCTCCTCAGAAGGATGTGCTGAATTTGTTAAAAAAACCCTAAAACAACAACTTACAATAAAAATGCCGCAGGTGTTTTGCAATTTTATTCTCTGTTCAAACTAAGCAAATAGATGTATGAATATAATAAATTGGTATAGGTATTAGGCAAAAATTCCTCAGGAATTCAATCCATAGAGCTATCCTTGGAGCTACAGCAATATAAATCATAAAAAATCTCACATTTTGCTGCTTGAATATTAGAAAAAAATGTGTGTTTCTTCAGTATCAAATTATTGATAATTTTTATCTTGAAAACAAGTTTTTAAACACATGCTCTGGTGACATTCAGTTCTGAACGTAAATTACAGAAAAACTGAAAAACTCAATTTATTGACTTTTTAATCTCTTAGAACTATGTATTTTAATAAACATTGCTTGTATTATGAACTACAATTGAAAATGAGGATGGCTTTGCCAGTCTAGATGTACCATTACTTATCATTACCTCATGAGAAAAACGTTTCTAGTGGGTGGGATATTTCAAACCCAACAAAACTACACTTCCCATACAGCTCTGTCCAAGCCTCTCTCCCCAGAACAAACATGGATACTTTGGCAAAACTCCAGTTCTGCAGCAAACCTCTTCTGTTTGAACAACGTCACCCACAAGGGACAGATCTGTGACACTGTGATTTCAAACTCTTGAGTATAAAATCACTCACGTTGTGTTCATACTTGATAAACATGGTAATGACACAGAAATTACACCTGCAGTTACATTAATGTAGTCTCATGGATGACCACTACTAACTGCTGCAAAAGGGGAGGAGGCATCCAAATCCACTTCTTTGCTGTACCTGACCATGTGAACACAACTGATCCCTTTGAGAATAAAAGGGCTTCATGTTTAGGCTTAAAATGACTGAAAAACTGTTTGACCTCCCCTTAATAGGGCAAAGCTATAGCATGGAGAAATTGTCCCTCTGACACCCCTTAACCATGTATTATTAACTTTTCAGTTCCAGTATAAACCAGGAGTAAATACACTATGCAGAACAGAGGGGATCACATAGAAACACACCACTGGCACCCAGAAACACCCTCCAGATGAAATAAAATCCCAGCTGTGGGACCAACTGCTTATACTCTGCACATCTTTGAAGGAGCTGCTGGTCTTCTTTCAAGAGGGAGGCAGAAAGTACCTACTTCATACCACCCCTGCCTACCAGAGGCTGCCAGCTGCCAGCAATGCAATGTGAATAGCTCCTGAAATATACGATCTCTGCATTTTAATGACACTAAATAGTTTATGAAGGGGTCCATTTCTCATCACCAAACACATTATAATATAGAAATGTACCCTGAAAAACTACCTGCACTAGAATTGCATTCAACTTCATCTTTTATAAAAAAATACGACACTGAAAGAAATTGCTTGGGTAACAAGGGTTAGTAATTAGGGTATTAAGGGCAACTTTTGATTTCTTTTTTTAAGGAGAATGTGCTGCACTTTCCTTTGAAAAATGCATCAGAAAGATAAAACAAGAGCCCCTCATATTGCTGAGTTTTTGATAGAATCTTCCATGCTGATTAGATATCCAACACAAAACACTTGGAAATTACACCTCTTCTCAACACTCATTGTATTTAGCTTGTGTCCCCTTTAACAGAGAGCTAACAATATTTACCACATATTTATGTTAAAATCACATATCCAGGGGCTGATTCACAATTCCCTCTTTCATGCAATTACAATGTTTGTGAAAAAGGCAGATGCCTCATTGAATGTGCACATTTAAAATTATGTGATTGTATTCACATCTGTACAGTATTTAAAGCCATATAATACATATAAATAGAGTCCTCAAGCTACTATGAAATGCCAGACACCTGGCACATGAGATAGTGGCTCATGGTAGTTTAAATACTGTATTTTAATTCACTTTTCTCAGGCAGTCAGGCTATGTAATTACTAAGTCATAAAGTTGAAAATATGACTGCATAAAACATTCCCCTTTAGATGTACCTGAAAGAACACCCAGGTAATGTTTAAACACTTGTATTTGATGACTTATTTCTTAATATACGCTTCCTTCATCTTTCTGAATACTTTTTTCTGTTTCTTTTTCATGCCCTTTTGCATTCTGATGCCATTTACCTGACCAATTACCTAGAAACCCCTCATGCTTTTTGATTACTCTTCCATTCCCCATTATGCTTTTCCTCACTTTACCTCATTCTGTTCTGACAATTTCATCCTGCAATTTCTACACTCCTTTGCATATGCTTGATAGAAAAGAGTGATTTTTTTTTTCCTGTATTACCATCCAAGTCTAAACTTGGTTGCATCTAATAAATGAAGCTAGACTTCTTTGTTATATGAAGTGGCCATGTCAGAATCTTATGCTGTGACAAGAACTTGACAAAGAAGAAGCTTTGTGCATCTGCTCCAGACTGAAGTAGAAGAGATAGGAATGACAACTTACTGTTGGGTATTTTCCAGTCTCAACTGCACTTCTGTATGGCTTTTCCTGCTACTTACAGTTTTTCATATAACTAAGCAAAACATACAATACTAATATTACTAACTGGGAAGAAGGGCTGCAGGGAGGAGAATCTGAAGAAAAATGTACTTTACAACTTGATATATGGGATCTTTAACAGGTCTTTATGTTGTAAGACAAGTAAACATGGATAATGTTTTAAACAATGTTTCAAATGTGATTCTAATTTAGCTCATTAAAGGTGAATGAATAACCAAATTAATATTTTATACCAAGAGAAGTATAAAATATTCATCACTTTATGGTATTTCTACATTATTGTGTGCCAAACATAATACAATCAGAGTGCTGCTGGGTGTGCTGCATTCCCTGTGTTGCTGCTATTCATTCTTCATCAGTGCTGTAGGGCAGATACTGTGGGGTCTGCACTTAAAAGCTCATCACTGAACCATTTCTTTTCCTACTGGAAAAGCTTTAATGAAACTGTGGCTGTGGAAGAGTGCCAAGTTTTCAAAAATGAAACATTTCAGTCAAAGTAAGTCAGGTTTGACGCAACATCTACTGGGAAAGAACACAAACTGTGTTAATAATTTAAAAGCTTGACTTGGGATGTCAGCTCAGGTACTTGACTATCACACATTGGTGTGTCAGAAGTGGGTTTTTTTAATGCCTGTCTCATCTTGTTTCTCATCTATATTCTTCTTCTCTGCCCATGAAAATCAACCTCTTCTGATTGCACAGACACACACACACACTTGTTAAGCTTTTTTTTCCTCAGTCTTTAAGAAAGATGAGGGGAGAACTTGAAAAGTTTCACAGTACAGAAAATTGTTTTCCATGTAGCCTCTCTCACTGCTGTAGTTAAGAGGCTCGATTACTGCTCAGGGCTGAGGTCTGTCTTGACAAAATCATGCTGTAATTCCTGAAATACGAAAACTGCACAGCACTGTAATATTTTTCCAATACATGAGAAATCTTGCAGAATTCTTTCAGAAATCTATACCACTTCTATTTCAGTATGTTCCCCCAGTGGCTGCCTGCTGCTAAAGTCTGTACTGGCTTTATAAGAAAACTGCATATATGCTATATGCATGAAGTTGTTCCTGCAGTTAGAAAGCATTGCTTTTGAGCATGAAGTACTGAAAGAGTGCAGGGTACTGGCAAAGTGCTTCTGGCAGGAGACTTTCAAACAAAGGAATTTTACCTATGGTGTTTTCTTGCTGGGGTCAGGGATACTATCTGCTACATACACAATTCTTTCTTTGCACGTTTTACAATTAACAGTTGCTAGGTCTTTGTCAGTTCAACTATTTAGAAGAATTCTGTATGTTAAATAATAAACTGTTTTCCTTCTTGTACTGTTTTAAGTAGCATATTCTAATAAAGCAGTTTGTAAAAGCTTTACCCTAAAAAATCCATGTTATTCCATCACGTGGATTATCACCCATTAAAATAATGAAATCAATCACTGAAACCTACAGAGGAGTTTGTGTCTGCACTCATATGTGTGCATGGTAGTTACGAAAGAAAGCATCCATTTATAAAAATAGGCCATTTGGGTGATTAAGCAGATGTGCTCTTTGCCCTCTATCAGGACAAATTTCAGAAATGAGCAGTCATCTGCTTCTGCAGATGGAGAGCTCTGAGGGAGGATTAGAGCTTTCCCATTGCTCACTGTAAACAACCTCAGCCCCACAGAAGCACAGAAGGGTCTCCAGTGACCAACTGTGATGATACAAGTAACTCGCTATAAAATGAACATCTCTGAGGACACAGTAACTGGCCTACATAGTATGTGCATGCACAGAGCAACAATCTGAATGAATTTTATACCTACACAAAAAAGCAATGGAAACCTTCCACTGCTGTACTTGGTAAAAAACAACAAATGCAGTTTATGGTTTTAAAGTAAATTACTTAGTTGTCAGTTATGTCAAAAGAGGAAGAAAACCCCATACGATTAATCCAGTGAGCATCGTGAAACTGATAAATACTTTAGTTCTTTAAATGATGGCTACTGAGCCAGGGAAATAAATTTTATTATCACTGAAGTAGAAGAAAAGGCAGATCAGAAGAGAAAGGATTAGCAATTTGCCAGTTCACTGTCTGATCACCAGGGCACAGTTGACACCAGTTTGTATTACTAATTTGTAACCACAGAGCCACAAGTAGTGACATGTCAATTGCAGGATGTTTGTACAAAAAAGAGAAAGTAGCCTCCCAGTATCATACAAGAAATACAATGATGTTCTCGTTTGAAGAATGAAGACAGCATGTAAAGATCAAGCTGCCCAAACAGCTAAATAAAGCCAACTCTCATTATGCCCCTTTATGAGATTAATTTTTATTTACCTAATGAAAAAAAAAGCACTGCATACTTCAGAGTAAAAGCCAGTCATTAAGGCAGACTACATTCAACCCTAAAGGAGTTTGGAATGCTCTTATTGTAAATTGTGGTACTGGCTTCATTCCTCTTCCTGAGGATGCTCTGCAGCCAGCTGGGTTAAGAACTGCAAACACTCAAAAGTACTGTTGTAGACCTTTGCTAGAATACACACAGAGAAGCACAGGGATAGTGCCTGGGAAATATGTTAAAGTTCTGCAGTGACAAAAACTGTAGAGCAACACTATCAAAAATCAAAGTATCTGCTGAAAATTTTCTCAAACTAATTTGCCAAGTGTACTGCAAGCTAGTAATTAGCACACAATGAGAGGAGGGCACAACAGACATTGTATCTTCCCTGCTTACCATTTTTTCCCTGATCACATTCATTTCTTCAAAAGAATAAAATAAACACAAATAAACAGTAACTAGAGAAAACACCATTTAAATAGTCAAGCATAAATTTGGAGAGCACTCGAAAAAAAAAGAATGAGATCCACTACAATTAATACATCAGATTTATGACTACCAAGACTACACTTTTAAGTAACTACATCAGGTAGACTTAAACTAGGCATTTAAAGTAATTTATATCTATATATACAGTAATTTAAATCTAATTACTTGACAGAAGATTCAGAACTACATGTGTGAATATACAAGCAAAATTGTTCAAAAGTTTGTACTGTGCAGCTGAATGCCACAAAACTGTCAGCTAGAAAAATACACTCAGCAAGGAGTGCCAGCATTTTGAACATACTTGTTTCATAAGCCAGCCACTGTTCTAGTTATGAACTTCTAGATAGGCTGCTTTCTTTTTGCAGGAAAAAGCCAAAACTCCTAAAAGACTGATGAAAAGAACTAGACAATGAAAATCTCTAGAAAAAGTAGGGAGAAAATGCAATGTAAAGAATCCTTCCCTAGAATCCAATCAGTGGTGTGGGGCTGGTTGCACTTAAAGGTCCATTTGAGTGCCAAAGCTGAAGCAGAAAAGGAAAAGGTGCTATCAGGAGGTACCAATATATACTCAGGTATCTGACAGGTCTGAAGGAAGACTCCCAACTCCTACTGCTAAATATCTTCTTTTTTTTCTGCCAACAAAGAGAGGTGGCAGAGACATCCTGGAATAAGGCTGGAATACCATTATCTATGATCACATACAAGACCAACAAGAAGATGCTTGAAGTAATTACTGAGCAATTATACTTGTGGTTTGAATTACTTTTAATCAAAGACTTCATAGCAGAAGAACTCTGACTGAATGTAATTAGAAATATACACGCATATGTTCTGTTTTATATGTTTTCTGTATTTAAAATTACACTTCAACACTGTGTTAGCATGCCACCTTGTACTTTGTGTTACCCCACCTCTGTTGACTTCAAAATCAGTGATAAAAGCTTCCAATCCAATTATGAATTAAGCAGCCCTTCATGCTCTGAAAATGCTATCATAACCACTGGATCTGTAACAAAAGCCACAGGGCCTAACTTTTATGATGCTGGGGACTCAGCATCTCCAGAGATGCCTGTCTGTGCTCTCCTCCTTTACCAGTTGCTGGATTTCTATTCTTAGCTGTGCATGCAGATCACTTCCTTTTTAGCTAATTCTTCCCTTGGTTTTGGTACTGCTTTATATAAGAAATGAGCAAATATATCACAAATGAGCAAACTACAAACAAACAAATCTTCATTATGGAGTAGATGAATGCAATAGGATCTGGTTGGTAAGATTAACTATTCTTCCCAGTAGAGGAAGGTCTACAGATCTGTCATGTTGTGAGTCTACACTGCACTACACCTTCCCACAAGCAGAGCTGGCCCTCTAGGTTAGCAATGTCCCCCAGCCTGTGAGGAAGCCATCACTCTTACAGAACAGAAAGGAAACATGTACCTAAACAGCACTTGGTTGGGAAGAAAGTAAGTCATGCTTCAAAAGTCAATAGCTTTTGATAGCCTTTATGCATACTAACATGAAACTGTCACATATTCAAAAGAGCTCTTAATATTTATTATTTTTTTTTCCATTGACGACTGTCTAGTTTTATCCTCTGATAATCCCAGTCACTTCAAGTGGAATTTGCACCAAGGTTAAATTTGGCCTTGAGTGTCCTATGGCTTGCAGTGAGAATGACCCACCTTTTCTGGCATTTGCTGTTTTGCAGAGAGAAGTGTGACTTTCTTCTCTTTTGGGAGTCTTTTGAACTTGTATAAAGAAGCTATTCCCAAGCGATTACTTCCTTTCTCAATTGATGCAACAAAAGATTATCACATAAAAAAAAAAATGAGTCCCACAGTGATTTTTCTTTTGAACACACAGGCAATGCTGAAAACATAAACGCACATGTAAAAAGCTCTCATCCCTTGCCCCTTTCTGATACTTATTAGCTCCACAGGAAAGAAAAGGAAAAGGAGTGTTAAAGCTTTCTGCATTATCAGGGTGAATCACTCTTTTCACTTTTATTATTACAAGGATGCCACTGACAAGAGAAAAGGAAGAACAAATCTGTAGCTTCTCAAAATCTTACAGTTTAATGTAAAATATAGATGTCTAAAAGGGGGAAAAAAAATCCACTTACTAGTGAGTGCAAGTTGCTGCTTTTTCCTGCCCTTGTATAACACTCCAGACAGAAAAGCAAATATCTTTTAGTCTTCTCCTTCCCTCTCCCATCTGGGTATCTCTTTGTTTCTTTGGATCATGATGAATTCTCTAAATTCATACTGAGAAACAAGAAGAGTATCTGTTAAAAATGTGGTTGAGAGTTGAGGGTTGTTCACTGACAACTGTATCTTGGTATCACCTAAATCCATCTTAACAAGATCAGGGCAGTGTATGCAGCCCACCTGGCAGTGTCTCTATTTCTGTGCATGCTGTTCACTGGAAACATTTAAAGTACATCTTACTTTTTCCAAAAGATATCCTCCCAAAACAGTAATGTAACTGGAAAGAAACCAAGCTTAATTCAAAGAACTTTACAGGCCATTATTTAAGTTGAACACCATAGGAGGCCATCAGTTTGATCTCGTACTGTGTCAGAGACATTTTCTGCCTTTAAGTCCACACTACAAAAATGTTACTTGTGCATTTCAGATACTCATTTAACTGTAAAACTCCTAAGTATTCCCAGAAGCTGTGACTGCCTCCTCAAACTGAAGCTTACAGACCAGGCTTCCAGTAGTTTATTCCTATTTTGCAACCCCCAATTTGCATTTCTTTCTACTCAGCAACCTGTTACAAGGAGAAGAGAGGACAGTCCAATGTGTAGCCCTGTAGACTCTGCAGTTAGGACACCTTTGTAGCTCAAGGATGTGATGGGTCCCTTCTCCCTCACACTGGGGAAATTTCATATAGCCCAGCTTTCTCTTTCTTGGGCAAGTTTTCTAATCAATAGACTGTTTTATAAGAGCTCTGTTTGGGGTCAAACTCAATGCTATTTGTCAGTGTTCATTCTGGCTTTAGCATTACAAGGCCTAATGGATTTGCTACTTCAGTACATTTAAAGAGGTTTTAACTTTAGAAATTAGAGTTTAAGTGCCTATTTCTTAAATGACCTTAAGCATCTATCAGCTAGAGCTGTACATTTTTGGAGCAATATGGCTCTACTTACCAACTACAGACAGACAGTTCCGGACCAGAACATCTTACACTGCAGTAGGCTGAATTGAACCTACTCATCCTAATCTCACCTAATTCTTTATTGTTTATCACAACAGCCAGCAAATGAAACACTCTTATATCAAAATCTAAGAAGTTCACTTCCCACAGAAACAGAAGAATAAATTAGAGTATTTCCTTCATCAAATGTAAGCATATCTATGTTTGAGAATTGTTATTACATAAACAACCTAAAAAAAAAAATAAAAAATCTCAAATACAATTTTACCTACATTTACCTGGAAATTTATGGAATAAGTAATTTAACAAAATAGTTATATATCTATATCATTGGTATGATTCATCAGCTTATTTTGCACCTCGGTAGGAAAAGATGGATTTATTTTAACCAGCTGAACTGCAGAAAACAGTATTCAGCAGAGCCGACAGTTAAATAAAATTATCCAGGTCTTAAAGGAATCTGTTGATTTTTCACTCAAGATTAAGAGTGTCAGAAGGAAACAAATAAATACATAAAGGCACTGGTCGTGCTAAGAAATACATGAATCAACTCCACGATTTCTGGATATTTAACCAGATCCTGATAGGCATGGTAAAATGAGGCAGGATGAACCTATTCTTCAGATAAAAAAAAAACCCAAAAGGAAACTCAGAAGTGTTACCAACCCTATTTTTCTCATCAGTACATGAAAAGCTAAATGCCAGCACTCCTCTAATAATCAGCTACACACCTGCTTTTGAGATCTCATCTTAGTATTGGTGATTTTATCAATTGTTATCCCCTGTCAAAACTGCCTGTAGTGAAGAAGGTGACTGAGAAGTTTATGTTAAACAGCTGTTATGCCATCTGGCATCTTTGACTTCCCCGACCCTTTTCAATCTGGCTTTCAGCCTAGGTAAGGTACAAAGACTACACTGCCTTAATTGGTCTATGATCTTCCCTTGGCAAAATACAGAGGTCAAGTTTCCATGCTGATTATTGTAGATTTGTCAGCAACCTTTGTTAACATGAACCATTAAGTTTTGTCGACACATCTGCAGACACTGGCAAGGATGGCCAAAAATCAGTGTAGTGACTCTGGTCTCTCCTCTCCAGGAGGTCTCAGAGGGTGATGTCTGACAATTGCTCATCTGCACAGAGGGCTCTCACGAGCAGGTTTTTCATCATTCCACTCTGCTGCCTTTCTTGTTCAATGTTTACATGAAGCTTCTCAGGGACAGAGCAAGACTGTTTTGGGCTGTCATTTCATCAAAACACATTTGACATTTACCTTTGTTCATTCTGCTTTTACATCTGATACAGATGGTCAAGTTGACCCATCTCCCAGAGCTTGACTAGTTTGGAGATGGGGGCAGGCAGACTTGGTTTAAATTCTACTTACACTACTTCAGTGAGTGAAGGAAAGCAGAAGGTGAGGCTGGCTTAGAATCTGCTAAGTCACAGCTGTAGGTTTAAAGTTCAAAAGAATTATTCAGCTCAGCTATATAGAAAGGCTGCTCTCAAAAGAGAACCACTAATTATACTGCTTGAAATGAGAGGAAATTAAAAGGATTTCTTAGTCCATTAGGAATACTTCAATCCTGAAAATGTCAACATAGCTATTTATCCTATTACTAGATTTTGGTACTATTTGAAGTCATACACGTGCCATATACCAGGGTCAAATTAGTAGTATACTACATAGTACATGTATAGGAAGTAGCATACTAGTTGGCTTTGTTTGGAGTTCTCAGACCAGGTGTTTCATACTTGAAGCTGCTTATGGAGTTTTTAATGAAGCATTAGGTGGTGTTGGAAAAGAAAAACAAGAAGTGATTGTTTGCTAATAAAAATTACACTAAATTATTATTAAAATATCACTAAAATATTATTAAAATACACTAAAATACTATTAAAAATATATTTTTAATAAAATTATTAAAATATTATTAAAATAATTCAGTTATTTTAAAGTTAGGCTATCAATAGTTCACAGCTGAAACAAAAAATTTGCCTGGTTATTCACTCACCACTTTGCTCAACTAAAGCTCCAAGTGCTTTCAGTCCTTTAGACACCCTACATAGAATGTGGAAATATCTTTGCATCACCTCACAAAATGCACAGAGGAAAAAAGCAACATATCTGAGTCATATTGTGTTTGTCAGTCACAGCTATTGAATGAAATTTACCATTTCCTTTGTGGGAGTGTTTTATACACATCACCTTAGGAGCTAAGCGGTGTATAAATTTAACACTCTTAACATTTACAGGCATTTCATATTGAAATTGGGGCACCCAAAAGCAGAACTTTCCATAAATAGAATCTACAGTGCAAGAACTATTTTAAAAATAATAAGCAAGCACACTGCAGATTATTAAGACAGCATTTCCAAAACTACTATCACTATAAAAAGAATACATTTAGTAGAAATAGATTTGTAGACTTGCACAAGACCAAATACTTGCCTTTTTAGTGCTTCATCCACACACTAAATCCCATGCATTATTTTATCACAATTCTGTTTGACCCAATGCTCTCATTTCTCCCCCAAAGCACTTTCTGCCCTGTTCCTTCTTGCAGAAGGCCCAAATTAGTAGAAGGGCTGTATTTCATATAGATTTTCAGTAAGTAGCAACACAAAGTTAACTAAACTCCAGTATTTAGCACAGATGTCATTTTTAATTTTTTTTTTTTAATATTGACACTAACTGCCAAATATGGAGTTTCACCCCTTTCTGAATAAAGATGAAAGGCCACACTTAAGCCTCCAACTTGCACAGAGAAGCAGATATTGCTGTTACATGAATGATAAAACTAATGGACTTGTGGATAAACAGAATACAAGAAAAGGTGTGCTCCAAGGAAAAGCCAGATGGGAAGGAGATCTTGAACTATTTATTATTCATTCTAGTACACTGAACAGTTTGCTTACATATGCTTGTACTGATGGTATTTTATTCTTAATTGATTGTACCGTTAAAAGTAGTTGTTTATAACTTGACTAAGACTTACTTTTGTGTAACTTTGTTTTCAGTCACCATTTTCTCCCAGAAATCTGTCTCCAAGGGAACTTCTCAACAGGGGCTGCATCCTAGAATGCCTGCAGCCTAGAAGGTGATCCAAGAACAGTAAGAGTTAGGACTTCTAAATGTGTTAGCAGTGACATTCTTTTATCACTTAAGCAATTGAAATTTGAAAGTGTTTTTAAAATTATTTCCACAGACATAGTGTTGTATCACTCATGAAATCAGTCACCATCTCCGTCCTGGTATCATTCCAAAATGACTGCCCATCAACCATGTCATATCTCAGCAGACAGACAGTAAAACCCCTTTTATCAGTTTGTATCCTAATACATAGCTGACAATGTTCATCTTTACATACAACACAAACATCAAACACAGAAAGCTTTTACTCTCATGTTGAGTATTATCTAGGCCAATTAAAAATAGCAATGTGTTATACTGCCTTACAATATACATTTTTGGCTTGCCTACTTGTTAACCTACTTGGATGTGTGGTAAGTACAGCTGCCCATCAGATATCAATGCTTCTACTGGTAACATGCAAAGATTTCTCCTAATATTACAGAATAAGGCATTCTTAAAAAAGAGGAAGTCCCTGTTGACTTGTCAGCTATAAGGACAGAAAGTGAGAAGAAAAGGCAGATCTAATTTAAATGTTCAGTAAATACAGTTTTGCCTTTCATTGTCCTCTATATAACTTTTTCAATTACGTACTCTGCAATCTTGTAAAGGAGAAAAAAACAAAAACTTTCAATTAATTTATGTTGAAGTAACTGAGTTAAAGCAAATGGCTAAATCAGTCTGTTCCTGATCTCAGCATCTCATGAAACCAACTTCATAAATGGCTGTCACAGAAACCAGAACCTTTACAAACTGAGTAAATATGAACAAGAATAGAAAATACTGATAGTGTAGCTCTCTGTTTGACTGTAAAAGGTAGTTTGGGAAATAAAATGAGCTGTGGTGACCAGAAATGCCACACTGCCACACTGGGGAGTCCCTGATTCCTGAGCCTGAATGACTACTCTATTTGTACACATATCAAAACCCCTGTGAGGATTTGAACTTTAGAGTGATAAAGCAAAGTACTGCTGCAAGACATATAACTGTGACAAAACATCACTATTTTATCTTCATAAAAATCATTCTTACATTCTTTGGATCTTCTTTATGAGTACCTCAGAACAGCCAAGTGACTTAGATGTATAACAAGATAGGTGTTTTGTTTACCTCTTCAAATAATCTCAAGATCTACAAGATGTTATAGATTCAATTGCCTTCATACAATTTGGTATTAACAAAACAGTTCCTCAGTACAACCAGAAACCATAGCCTACATGGGGTAGATCTGCCTTCCATGAAAAGGATAAAAAACCCAACTAGAACATTAAAGGCAAAATGGATATAATGATTCATTTTGGAATCTTTTTAAAGACGGTAACCTAGGTGTCTTTAATATTTTGGTGCCAAAATCCAGTTGCCTGGGAACAGTCACCCTAAGTAATTTTAGTATTTAATGAGCTCTATCATGTCATTAAGCACAAACACCCCTCCCCCAAACCTAGCTCCCCAAAATACAGAAGAAACAACAGTCAATTCAGTAAAAAGTCTTGGAAAAAAAAAATATCTTGAGATTTCCATTACTGTATGCTGCATTTTAATTCCAATCCTCTTTGGACAAATTTTTCATGATCCACTATAATATTAATAGTTATTAATACACATTAATACATTGTTCACCACCATGGTGCATTCCCCATTGTAAAAATTAACCTTTCCTTCATGATGAATTACTATTACAAAACAAGTAGGAGCTCGTATCAAATATTCGAATTGGCAAGTTGGCTTAAGTTTTGCTCCTCTAGTGAAGAGTTGCTTTAAAGCTCTGATTTTATGTGCAGTCCAAACGAGAGCTAAGAAGAAAAACCCCTAATATAGGCTATTTTGCCTCTACCCCAATAACCCTTTATTGTCACCAGTAATATACAATTAGCTTTGAATTAGAAAAGACAAAACAGTGCATCATGGTACCACTGTCAATTGTGTTCATTGTCTCTGTTCCTCCTATTGTATAAAAAAATCGAATTAGATGCTCAAGGCCACAATAATCTCAGACAAACATATCTAGGGGGCTTTTTAGTATCTCCTGGGTCTGCTGTATCCCATGATACAAATTTCTTCATCAGATACAATGAGCTAGTGTATTAGATCTATTGTTACACCTAACAGGGTATGCCAGAGCCCACTGAAGTGGATCAATAGGTCATTCAAGTGTAAATTACAGTAAACAGATGACAACAACACAATTGCCCAAAAATATTCTTCAGATTTCCTGACAATGCTGATTTTAAGACTTGCTGGGTATAGAATAAGCTGCTCTAGTACAAACCCTTACAGCTCAGGAAAACTTGGGAGCTACATGTTGCAATTATTTTGTCAGAGGAAGAAAAGAAAACCTGGGGGTGCAAGTGGTAAAAAAAAAAAAAAAAAAAATATATTATTCCCACTGAAAAATAATAAAAGTTAACCAAGAAATGTAAGACTTAAGCAGATAAAATATTATTAAAAACAGCATGCCACTTACCACTATTTTCAAGTTGTTGCATAAATTTAATCCAAAACACCTCAGGAAAAAAAATTACACACAATGTGGGAAAACAAAATGTCATTTATACCTTGGGGTTTTGCCACATAAATATTTAACAATTTTATGTTTGTGGCATGCTCACGAGGTGTTAAGGCCATTTAGGTCATTAGAACGGCAGGGTAACAAACAGTATTTCAGCTACTCATTTGTGTTGTACATATCAGTTTAAAAAGACATGGATAAAGAAATGCTATTTTTGAGGAAGAACATTTACCTCAGCTTTACCTACTTAATGCACAGGAACCCTCCTCATATGCAGTACTTCTACACTACCTCTCCATCTCAAATGCACTGGTGAGACTTCCCCAGCTCTATGCAGCTTCTGAAGTACTCTCCAGCTCTCTCCTTAAAATGTCAGAAGTTTCCTTTTCTCTCTCATTTCCTAACTTTCTTCTTTTATCCTGACTTCTAATCTTTACACTATTTTAATGCATTCTAGCCTATCACATAATGGGATACGCATGTCTTTTCGCTTCAACCTCTTGCCTCTTCTGTTGCCTCACTGGGTTATGACAAGGACAAGTCCAATAGAAAGGAGACACACTTTTTTTGTTTTGTAAGTACTGATTTTCTCAGTGGTGTCTAGTGACAGGTCAAGAGGTAATGAGCACAAACTTGAATGTACAAAGTTCCATCTAAAAATGAGGACAAGTTTCTTTTCTTTGAGGGTAACAGAACACTGGAACAAGCTGCCAAGAGAGGTTGCAGAATCTTTGTCTCTGGAGACATTCAAAACCTGTCTAGATGCCATCCTGTGCGACCTGCTCTGTCTGAGATGATCTCCAGAGGTCCTAACATTCTGTGATTTATCCTTGATAAACAACTCAAAACATTTTTGCTTTAAGCTCACAAAAATAACATCAGATTTTGCTTCAAAGAACTGAATTGCTTGCTTCCCAAGCACATCCTGTATCTACCTACCAGGAAAATCAGGTATTTATGTGCTACACTCAATCACACACCTTTCACATAGTTTCAGTTTCCAGCTTTGACTTAGCCCTTTAGCTGCAGACTTGCAAAATGTTTCATCTCTCAACTTCCAACCAGTAATCTGAAATGATGCTACTTCTCTGGATTTTCTGCCACCACTTTTAAAACAGAGCTGCAGGATTTATGCTTGCTATGGTATTAAAGCCAGTTACAAAACAATTTTTTTTGGAATTGCATTTTGTGCTTATTTTCCTAAGCTATGATGTACTGGCCAATTTTAACCTAAGTTTGATAAAGGAATATAGATATGAAAAAGACAAAGTTGCGTCAAGCTCTGCAAGCTTTTCTGATAAAGAGAGGAGACTGAAAAACTAATATAGGGAAAATACCCGACATTAAATGTTTCCAACATAGAAAGGCAAATGTAACATTAGTAGTTAGCTGTGTCTTCTGAGTGACCAACATGAACACATATACTTGTTAACCAGGCAAAAGATCTACTGTTAATGAAGGGACAAAAGGACAAGCTAAGACTATTGACTGGAAAAGGGCAGTTGGTCAAGTGAAAGCATTCCAGAACTATAAACTTCAAAAGGAATAAAGAGCTGAAATTACTGCAGAGCGGGGATCAAGGAAAACAGGCTCTAATTTTTACACTTCACGAAAACACACATTCTGTATCACTCAACACAATGTCTCACATTCCCTGAGAAACTGGACTTCCTAGTATTAAATGGTAACTTCTGCAAACCTCTGCATTTTAAAGCTCAAGACCAGTAATTTAGGAGAAAGGATACTTCCTGCAAAGGCTACAAGAGCTTCCAATACTAAGATCATTTCAAATACCTCTTGGGATATTGAGGTGTGACTCATAGCTGTCCTATGTATTCTAAGATAATAATGCAGTAAAAGCAAAAAAGGATTCACTAAAAATCTCAGGAGAGCTTTGAGTCAAGGACTCACATTTTCTACCTACTGAAACTTAAATATGATCAAACGTAAACAAGCTGAAACTAGAATGGCAGGAGGGAATGAAAAGTATGAACAAGTTTTACTTTTTACCAGCATGCGGTCCTATTATTATGTTATTTCTATTTTGGAGTCCTCCCCATCTGAGAAAACCAAATTAAATTTAATAAAGCAGACTTCTCTGATGTCCTACATTACAAAGAAAGGTGAAGGAAGAGGTTTATGTCATTTTGCCAAAAGCATTACAGAAAAGCTACATATTCTTTTATTAGAATTCCCCAGTTATGGATCGAAATGGTATTCTGTCTTGGCAAAATCTTCTATCTTTTTGACACTGAAATGAGTGGGTTTTACTACCTTTCTTTTTTTCCTGAAACAGCATATGGGTGGGGTCTGTGAATTCCCTTGGCAGGGAAGAGGGGAGCAGATGGGGAGAGCTGCCCAAGTGTTGTATCCCTGCAATCACTGTCAATAAAACTGCTCCTGGACCTGTCCAAATCTGTACAAGTGCTATACATTTGGAGTTCACAGCTTCTCTGATACTATCAAGATTCAAATAAGTAGGTGGGCTAAGTTTTTACTATAAATAGTTTTTACTATTTTCCCCATTTTTTCATCAAATCTGTGACAGAAGTAAAAAAAAATTACTTGATATGGCCAACTTATATTTGCCTACTTAAAGTGTAGGAGTTACTCTGGGAATACACTATTGTTCATTTAACTGTAATACAGATGCTACTTCCTACTCTTGCTTACATGAATGTTATAGCCTCATCACAGTAATTCATAACATTTTCTCCCTAATAAGCCTATTAGAAATCAGAATGCTTTTGACACAGTGTTTTGGACAGAACAGCTCAGCCTGCTTCATCTCACCTTTTGAAAATTTTAAACTTCTTAAGTTATTTCTAAGTTTTCCTTGCAGAGCTGTTCAAATCAAAATCCGAGATACAATACAGACCATACTGCCAGTATTAAAGATGGTTATTTCTCACAACTCAAGGTGAGAAAATAAGACAGAAATTAACAGCACTGACATAAAATAGCATCTCCATTTTACTTAGCACAGCCTGCCACTGAACAGTTCTTTAGCAAGGAGGAACTGTAACACGGTGTGGGTGGAAAAAACAAAAAAAAAAAATCACCACTAAAAATAAAAAAAAACAAACCACCAAAATGCCATAATCAACAAACAGGTGATAATTAGCTACCATCTTGCTCTTCAGCCTCTGATCTGCATGATGTATTTAGTGAGGCTAACACATTACCACTGTGACATGCAGG
Source organism: Heliangelus exortis (assembly GCF_036169615.1). NCBI lineage: Eukaryota > Metazoa > Chordata > Aves > Apodiformes > Trochilidae > Heliangelus > Heliangelus exortis. Next base: position 19,583,109 of record NC_092431.1, read on the forward strand.
TTCTCATGACAGCTTCCAATAATGTTTTTTAAAAGTGAAGCATTCCAGTAGTTCCACATGCAGAAAGTGAAGCAAAATTAATTGTAAAGCATGAGTGGGACATAACTGCAGAGCCAGCTACATGTTCCCCATGCAAACCAAGAAATAGCGAATAGCTTCTCTTATAATTTCTTTATAATCCTCTTCAAGCAGTTCAAAAAAAACCCCTCATTTTCAACTTGTTCCCCACTGACAGTGTAAAAAAACTACACTGATTTCAACAAAAGCAGCATACTGACATTCAAATTATGAATTAAGAGTTTACTACTTTGATGACCTAATTTACAAGTTTTCTGCAAGTAATCAACCCCTGAGAGAATATTCTGGGACTGACCATGTAATTTACACTCAGGCAAAGTGTAAAAGATAAAATGAGATACACAATGAGATAATTACAATCTAACACTGTTTTTCATCCACTATGAATTGATGTAAATAAAGAAAGAAAATATGAGGGTCTGAGAAATACAGTGAATAACTTTTTGTTTCCACATATCTTTAGTCCCTGTAGTACTAAGATGCTAAAAAGACTGCATATCATCATGCCAAAAAAATAAAATATTTAGCACCAAGATCTACTGTAAAGATGCTAAAGAGATTTTTTTTAATAGTCATCATCATCTTCTCACATTTACCCATATGGCTTTTTTTTTTTTTCCTTCACCAGGGCACAGGAAATTGCATACACTTTTTGAACAGGGCTAGTTAAGCTTTTGTTATCCATCTTTACCATACTGCAAACCCTCCTTGTTGAAAGAACTTAGAAGGTGCAGCCAGTCACCCCTCTGGCAGTCTCAGGGAGGTGCTTTCAGAGTGTACTGTACCTCCCTCCTTGTGCTGCAGGTCCTTTCCAACACAACCTTTTCCTACCTCAAACCAGCTGAGCAATTAATTAATTAAATGGGTTCAGGGCATCATACATTACCATTTGAGAGCAGCACCCTCCTAACCTGGACAAGGTCCTTGGGAATCACTCCCTGTAAAACAGGGGGGGCATACAGAAATAGGACTAAACAAGTGGGTTTGTCTACTGAAACCTTTTATTTGCATTTTGACCAAGCTATTTTAGTCTTTTGGGAAGGATACATTTGCAAAACTCATCTTATTTTCAGATAGCTCAGTTATGACCAGTTTGTACTGCACTGCACAAAATCACTATGCACTTGTGGAAGCTTCAGACTGGCAGGTTTACACACCCCATTTCCAGCACAGGCAGGAGGGAGGGTCCTGACACACCACCAGCTCCAGGGCATGACTAAGACCCTGACTTGGGCAATAAAAATTAAATGCCATCAGTTAAAGGACACAGGAAGTCCTCTCAGCACACAGCAACTGGGTGAAAATTAACTTCATGAAATACTTAGACAACTAATGTGCTGTTCCATAACTGAATAAATAAATGACTGATAATCACTGCAGTTCTAGCAAGTGGTTTCTGCAAAGCCTAACCCAGCTCAAGTGCCTCTCAAAACCCCACCAGCAGAACAGCTGAGCAGCAATACTGATTTCCAAATTGACTTAATTGGACCTCAGCTGAAGAAAATAGGCAGATTCAGAAGAACTGAATATTACAGGGTAGGAGCTGGTCATGACAAATCAGAGAACTCAGCTTAAAAAGGCCTTCTTTATCTCCTCCAGTTTAATGCCCTGTCCAAAGCACCTTCACTCCAAGCTAAGTGAGCACAAGAGAGGGCATTCCAACCACAGATCCATACCCTAACTTTTCTCCAGCCTCAGAGTTAAGATCTGGCACCACCCACCTCACCATCCCTGAGAAAGGAACAGTTAACCCGTTCACTATTTTGTGTTGTCCAAGTGTGTGGTGGCAGCTTTGGCAAGCATACTTGAATAGTATTTATCAAACAATCTACATTAGCATACAACTACCTTTAATTATGTCTTTAATTAGGACTGGATATGCACTATGTGATTTACTGTATGACTGGTCCAAAGAACTTCTTATAATGATATTTCTTGAACAATTACTGCCTTCTGAGACCGATAACTTCAAAAACAATTACCAAGAAGCCTTAGAGAAAGCAGCTTTTTTTGCACAGCTTTCATATCAAGCTATTCATTATAACAGCTGGGGCAAGCAGGGAGAAAGCATAAGCACAGGCAAGGGCAATTTAGCATATTGTTTTATTCAATGTAAACATAGGTTTTTTGAGGCGTTTACTCAGCTGTAATTATTCTGATTTTGTATTGAGAAAGCATGTGTAAGAAAAGTTTTTTTTTTTTCAATCCAATGTGCTCTAGATCCAATGCTGCAATTAATTCTCTTCAGCTTTATTCTAGTTAAAAGCACTGTGAAATTCTGTGAACTCCAACTCATCCTGCTGCAGGTATGATTATGCTCTTGTATATCACTACTGTAGCACAATAAAGAATTGGTTCAGTTATGTGTAATGCAGAGAATGATATTAAACACTGTGGATGATGCTTTCTTTGCATTTAAATAAACTATTGACCAAGATGCTAGTTTTCAGTAGGCAGTAGACCTACAAAAATCTGTTGTAATTACTAAGTTATGAAATAAAGAATGATACAACATGACAGACCAGCATTTGGAACATACTTTTAAAAACATATGCAGTAAAAGTCAAAACATGCCTAAAGCAAATTTTTGCCACAATGTTTATTAATTAGAAAAGCAAGATCTGATATGTGATTTGGGTATACACACCATGTGTCCCTCGATATGTCACAGAAGACAGAACATTTTCTACCCAGCTTGCCTTTCATAAAGTAAAGCTCCAACAAGGTAATGCATGTGCCACTGTGTACATTACTGGAGAATGATAAATGCATTTAATCAAACTGATCAACTTTTATAACACTATTAGCATCATGAGACATGCATGTCAATGGATATGTAGGCAGACATGTTGCTTCTCAATTTATATTTTCAGATGCTGCACATCTAGCTCAAGACAAAACTCCTTTTCAAACATTAAATGTCATTTGGAGCAAGCAGATCACTGTTTTAAATTGTTGACCTTAAGCAGGTGATCATTAAAGTGTCAGCCATTTGCCTGAAAAGACTAAAATGGATTTTGGATGGCTTCCAGATTCCCAAAGAATGATGTGTCAATGTAAAATTGGATTATACTTTTTTTTTTCCCTTTTTTTTTCTTTTCTTTTTTTTTTTTTAATGATGAGTCCATCTTGCCAATTTCATGACTTCTCACTGTGTACCCAAGATACACATTACACTTGGAAACCTAAAGGTCTGCATAGGTGGTACAGATTCAGTTTTGTACCTTCCCATTTGTTCTGCTATTTCTGCTGGCAATATTAGAAATGAGTTAAAAGTGAGTAAATTGAGTCTCTAATCCAGTCTGTCAGGATACTGTTAACAGTTATTCAGACTTCATACTACGTTTTGGTACATCATCTTTTAAAGCAATACTGAATATACTGCTCAACAATTTTGTTGGGAGTACTGCATGCAACTCCATTTCCTCTGATTTGAATAGAAGTCAAAACTGTGAAGGAAGCCTCAAAAAGGCAAAAAGCTCTTGTTCTGTACAGGAAAAGTAATTTTTAAAAAAGTAACAGCTGCCGTAATTTAGGCAAGTAAGACAATCTACACTACCAAAGACATCTGTAAAGATTTTCTTTTGTTGACTCTGCAAGGGGGTGAAAGTTTAAGCTCTCTTAAGCAGCATATCCAATTGAAAACCTTTGGAGATGAGAAAAAAATCAGTCACATGACCAATGATGCAAAAGCATACAACCCTGTACTGTGTGTCACATGAACTGCAAGTGCAAATTAATTGTTACAATCTTAAACATATTGTATTACATCATAAAGGAACTACCTCCTACAGGAAAACTGCAAAGCAAGAATCTTGATCCCTGACCATCAGACTTCCCAGTTAACCTCTGACATCCTCCTAGGGTTAGATTATAAAAACAGAAATAGACTGTAAACACCTACCTACATGTATAAATATAACTACTTTCAGAAGGCCCCACTGTGAGGCTACTATTAAAGTTTGTAACAATCAAAAACTTTAGGTTAGTATCTAACTATTTTTCATCTCTTTTAATTCTAAGGTATCTACAAAGGCAGGTTTACATCTAACTAATCCTTTAATCTCCCAACTTCTGTCCCAATAGCTAGACACCAATATAATTTTGACATTCTAACAAGAGTAATTTCAAAGCATAGTTAACAACAATCAAGTGCTTCTGAAGCTTCTTAACCATCAGGTTTGTATGAGGATGTTTATTTCAGTACACAGGTTATCAGAAACGATTTGTGAACAGTTGGCAAGACTTCTGTAAACAGGGATTAGCTTTACAGTCCTGTGATTAGAGATGTGCAAACAAGGTGCAGAAATGTCAGTTAAGAGGCCCAAAAGCTTGCTGTTGTATTGATGAAATTAAAGCAATTTTATAAGAAGTGCTTATTTATGCTGACACTTGGCACAAAGACTGGACAAGTGAATTGCAGAGAGAAAGCACATTTCATTAGCAGTGTGTGTGCATCTGAGCTGCCCACACGTGTGGAGTGCTTTGCAATATATCAATTTTTTTTTCCCCGTGAACTGCAACTCAGCTTGTAAAAAGTACATGAGATGCTAATAACTCAGCAGGAAGTATGCAACCACCACATGAGCTTTTGCCTTAAGCAGTAATTGCATTACACAAAGCCACAACAAAACATTAGTTCACCGACACCCTTTCCTCTGCATTCTTCCAGCCAAATACAAACTAATTCTGAACTTGCTGTATATTGTTACAAAATTGTAAAGGTGAGGCTTCCAGAAAGGTGACAGAAAAAAACAATGTAATGTAAAACTGTGCAAGACCTTATCTGATTTTCATCAGCTTTGGAAACAAAGTACTGAGATAGCAGGAATATCTGATCAGCAGGGAAAGAAATCTGTCATTCTTTAACAGCACAAGTCCCAAGATATTTGGGGAAGAAGATGGGAGTCAAAAATCAAACAGCAGAAAGTGGAGGGCAAAAAAACCCAAACAAACAAAAAAACCTGAGCTAATCCAAAAAGTACATTAAAAAACATGGCTTAGAAGCCTTGATGGAAGAGGCACTATTACTGCCTTTGGTTCTGGAAATGTCATAAGAAAGATTATTTTAGTTACACTGATCAGATTAGAAAAAAAAAGTATTTCTCAAAAAAATATTAAATTGACATGTAGAGCCTTATTCAAAATACAGACATAAGAGTCATCATAGATTTCATCAATTCTCTGATCTTTTAATCCATATTCATGCCAACAGTCCTACTAAAGAAAATGGGATCAGGGTGCTTAGGTGGGTAAATAAAAAATAATTAAAAATGGTTTACTTGCTTGCATTGGGATTACTCACACAAGAAATTAGTTTGATGATTATAATCACAGGGAGTAATGTTCCTCGTGTGCTTCAGAATTTCTGAGATCCAGACCTGGACAACTGGATGATCTGGGGATTTCCATAATCTTGTCATAAGAATCTATGCATGAGAGATTAGAAAGTGTTTAGGTGTTTCAGCCTTGTTCAGTGAGAAGCTGTGATCTACCACCTCTGACCCTGCATCATTCTAGAGAGCTAAGGAAAAAAAAAATCACAATACTCTAAGACAGCTTTAGCTCTTGCCAGATTTGCATTAAGATGAACATCTTCATAATACTGTTGAATAATTGTGGAATTAAATATTAACTTTCTCTTTTCCTTTACGGAATCTTACATTTCCAGCTCATTAGAAGGATGGCATAAGTTGCATCAACTCTTGTATTCAATGTGATATTAGCAATGAGACTATTTAGAATTCCTAAATAACAAAGTAGGTTCCCTGTGTTCAGCCATTAGTAATTTTCCAGGATCACTAGAACAGTCAATTGCTCCAAAAACAAAGAAAATAACAATGACAAGAATACATTTTCAAGCAATCTGATCTTGGATACCATTCTAGCATATGCAAAGAATTAGAAAACAAACTCAGAGTTGCTGGTAAATGCTTTGAGAGCATATAGAACATGCATTAGCCATGAAATGGCTGGATAAGGTCAGAGACAGTGTTTACCTCTAAGAAGTTAATTGAAGTATCTTTCCTGCTGAAAATACTGATCAGAAGGTAAAATGGGGTGTAAAAATATCCAGCAGATTATCGATTGATCAAAACGGATCAACTTACTTAGTAACTAGCAAGATGTCATACAAAGTAGAAAAGATGCAAGTCAAAGAGTGAGCACACCCTCGGAAAAAAATAGTGGTAAAACAGGATATAAAAGAAAGGAGGAAGCTTTTATTGGAAACAGAAGTGTGTGGAAAACTTACAGATCTGGAAGAGTACTAGAAAACAAAAATAAATCCATGTTTCTATTGTTAGAGCATCACCTGCTCCTGCAAGCAGTTTAAGAACTGGGTTTTTTCCAGCCTTCAGATGAGAAGGCTTAGGGGCGGCCATGTTAGGACGTTTCGGTTCTCACAGAGGCAGCTACAAAGAAGATGGAGACTCCCTGTTTACAAGGAATCCATGGACAAGACAAAGGGCAACGGGCACGAGCTGCTCCTGGGCAGATTCTGATTGAACATGAGGACAGTCAGACATTGGAATGGTCTCCCAGGGGAAGTGGTTGATTCCCCCACTTTGGCAAGTTTTAAGTCTCAGCTCGATGGGGTATAAAACACTAAAACACATATAAACACTAATATTAGAAGGGTTGGACCACATTATTCTTAAGGTTCCTTCCAACTTGACAGTCTAGGATCCTAACAATTATAAAAGTACCAAGCAGCATCAAGCTTTGCCTACAGTACTGCAAGAGCATCTGATCTGCCCAAGACAATCCCTTTAAAGTATTATTAACATCAATATAGGGAAAACCAAGAAATAAAATCTTTGGAACCCTTGGACTCTGAAGCTCCTGGTATAAATTATAAATTACCAGATTTTTAGATTATAATGTAAATAGTAGCTTTACTAATTATTTAGGTTCTTTATGTCTTTGTAACCTATGAAGTTCAGTTATGCTTCTGCCTAAACTCAGTTTTTTCGTAGTTTATTTGCACAAATCCCAAAGAACAAAAGTATGTTATGTGCATCAGCCTGGAGCTGGTAAAAAAAATTAAATGCATTAAAGCCTGATGAGACTGTCCTGAAGGGCCCCCTAAGCTGATTTCATAACAAGAACCCCAATTACTGTTAAATTCTACAGTCTAGCATTGAAAAAACATGCAGGTGAGATGAGACACTGCTAAGCAGTGAAGCATTTTACAGGCACTCTCAATTATGTGTGTACAGGTTGTTGTTTTTTGGGGTTTTTTTCCAATCAAAGAATGTTTTTAAGTTTGTAAATCTATTTCGTATTTTGGAAGCCTTCAGAGAGATTATTTTCAAGCAAGATGGGTCAAAAGAAGCCAATGCTTTCTCTCAGTCGCCATGTGCTTCACCAGAAAACACCTCAGCGCCATGTGCTTCACCAGAAAACCAAGCACCTACCACAGGACTTACTGAAACGCTCCCTTTTTTTGCTTTTCATGTAAAAGCAAGGTCCTTCCACGACAGCCAGCATTCCCAGCATTTCTCACTTCACTTTAACAGAGCTGAAAATTCAGCAGTATGGGGTTTAATCCCGTTCCTCCAAAGCGGGCCCGGGCGGCAGGGCCGAACCGCTCTTCCCGCCCAGCCGCAGCCTCAGCGCCTCAGCGCGCACGCGGCGAGGAACGGCTCTGCCTCGCGCCAGAAAACGGGTCCAAAGCGAGAGGAAAAAAGAAACCCAACTCCCCCCACACCCCCCCCCCCCCCAAGAAAAAAAAATTAAAAGAAACACGATTTTTTTCCCGGCACACCCGGGGATGATCCCGGATCCGGACGAGGTTCTACCTGGACACGGCGGCCTTTCCGTCTCCACCGACGGAACCGGCAGGGCCCGGCGGCACCGGCGCTGCACCTCAGCGCCTCAGCCCCTCTTCTCGCCACTGCTGAGGGGCCTGAGGGAGAAGGCTGCTGCAGGCTGCGCGCTGACACGGCCCAGACGAAAAAATCGGAACCAGGAGAAGCCGGTTACCGGCTGAGGGAAAAGGCAAGCACCGATGCTGCAGCAGCCACCTCAGGCTTACCGCTGTCGCCTCTCGCAAAGTTCAAGCCTGAGCTCCTGCCCCCAGCCTTGGCCCTGGCCCTGCCCCTCATCATCAGGAGCACAAACTGTTTGCAGCTGGGGCTCAACTGGAAACAAAGGCACTCCAGCAAACAGGTATCAGGTGCGAGCCCCTTGTGTTCGAATATGAACTTTTAAAGCAAAGGAAAGCAAGAACTCTCGTTTCTTACCACTGGGAAAACACTGTTTTTTTCTCTTATCCAATGGCTCCTGAGTTCAGTAACGGCCTGACCCACACTGAGGGTGCTCAGCTGCCTGTGTCTGAGAAGCACTTAAGAAACTTGAGTGTCTTTTCACCATCTGAAAACAAAAGGTCTGTAACATGAGCCATAGAGTCATAGTACAAAAAATTTTAGCCCTTAGATGCTGATTTAGGTATTTTCTGTTCCTGTAAGAGATGTAACTTTTGAGTGACATCCTATTTGGCAGTTATGGGAATTTATTAATCGCAAGCCAAATAACCCATTTCATTTTCCCTTCTTTGGTTACCAAATCTGCCTCCAGACCAGAGACAGCAGTAAGTTTCTCTGGCCAGGTTTACTGGCGATCTGTCTCCACTCTTACTGTAGTTTGCCTGGTTGTAATGCTCTTCAGGGAGCATGTGTTTCCTACATGCTTTCTGAAATATTAATACACAAAATTGTCCTGAGGTTTCTGATAGCAGCAGATTGGCTTCTCTGCGGTTTTCTGTTAGAGATGTATTGGTGATTCCGAGAAGCCAGTGGCGCCAAAATGGGTTAAACCTAATAATGTTTTGAAAGTTGATAGCATTATTTAAGAGGGCTCAGATTCACAAAGCTACAGACCTGGCTGACCCCAGCAAATTACAGTGTTTGTTAATGTTCTGTTATAGACATCTTCTAGTCAACCAAAAGCAGATATATTAAGTGAAAAATTGACTTGTGGTTCACAAAGATACAGGCGAGCCTTTCTGTCTTGTTTTTGACAGTCAACTTGGATATAAAGGAGGGGCATCATGGCTTCCTTTTTTTACCCTGGCATGTGGGAAAGCAATCTTTAAAAACAGTAACTTCAGCTTCTACCTAAAGAAACATAATTGCCTTAAAATCTTTATCATCCTAATCTTCCACAACGCATGCCCTTTGGGAAATCTAAAAACAGTTTAAAGAATGGAAGACATGGGGAAAATCCTTTTACTTTGAGCATGATTATAATCATATAAGCTCTAGAAGCAGTGCAACTGGAATATAAAGAAGAGTGATTAAAAAAAGCATAAATTTATATTATGCTTTTGGAATCAATGAAATGGTGGCCAACTCATGGTGTTTTAAACTCAATCTTATTATGAAATATTTAATGACAATAAGTTGGCTTAGGAACATTTCTTGCAGTCTTTCAAGGAGGGTTTTACTGGAAATTCTGTTTCCAACCAGGACAAGCTGACAGCTCTAAGAATCCAGCAAATGAACAGGGAAGAGAGATTTTCATCATTACCAAGTTTAAATTAATGCAAACAATGGACAGAGATAATAGTTTCATGACTTCTCATAATCTTGTTAAGGTCTGGAGAAGACATCTGAATTCCCCTTCCACTCGTATTCAGTAATGAAAACATTCTCCTAGGTGTAGGCCTATGTGAAAAGGAACAGCAGTCATCAGGTAAAAAGCCTGGGTAAAATAGGAATAAGGGTGCAAGATGTCAATGGTGAAAACCTCAGGTTATATGTTAGCTGACATTTCAAGACAGAAACTATAAGGCCTCATCTACTCAAAAGCTATAGCATCAGCTGCACCATTTATTCAATAAGACTGTTTGCTGAAGTTCAATTTATAACTTCTATTGCAAAACAATAGGCTCAATCCAGGCAAGGCCAAACACTCCATTTCACTAGCTTTTCAGACCCAAAAACCTTGCAGTCCTGATAGGACTGTCTGAGGCAGCTAATCCTTCACAGCAGAAGCAATATTGTCAAGGAGAAAAAGCTGGTACTGGCCGAAGTCACTTGAGTCCTCCAAGCATGCTGCTCTGCCCTACCTCCCTGCTGCTGTTAGAGAGAAACCTCACAGTGTTAGAGAGAATCTATACAGGGAAAAGGGGTGGAGGGCTGACACTGGTTTGGGAAATGTGGGGAGCCAGGGGCCACCAGGCACTGCCTGGACCACTACTCAGTTTAAAGCATGCACTGTTGTTGTGTGACATGATCATCTCAAACATGTCTTCCCTCAATACGTTTCTCCAGAGGCAACAGATTCAGATGTAGAAGTCTCTTCATTAAATAAACTTCTTACATGCCCATCTTAGAAACACAAAATGTAGGTACAGTAAGCAACATGGCTAGCCTGTGATAATCACAGACAGGATCTGAGTGCAAACTGTAAGAAAGTGAAAAATATTCCATTGGGTCTGTATTTAGTAAAAATAGAGATTTTTACAGCCATTTGCTTTAAAGTTCAAGCACTTGTCTGAATTCACTGTATTCATATTTAATGCCAATGACTACATTGTCACTGCTGTCAGTGGCTGCCAGAAGGCCGAATTCCTCCAATGATAGAAATATTATTTCTCTGACAGTGCTGGGGACATCATAAAAGTGTCACAATTAGCTGTAGGGAAGTGTTCAGCTTAGCTCACAAAGAGGCCTTTCATTCTGAGGTAAATTTTATGAAAGGGGACCTTGGCTCATGAGAGGCAGTATAAGTACTTTCACAGTCTTCCATGAGAGGCTTAGGAAATCAGTTGTCTTTGATTTTGTAACTATTAAGTATAAAAAATAAGAAAAAAAGAAAGTACCTAAATAATCCTTAATATTTCTTGTATTTGAAAGGAATCTGCCTCTGTGTTACCTGTTCTTAGAGAGCCCTCTAATTCCAAAAGCTAAGGTACAAGTGTCAAGAACACATGATTTTCAGAAAAAATAAAGGTACTAAAAAAAACTCAACCCCATGCTACAAGTGAGAACTAAGCACTGACAACTTGGCATTGCATAAAGATTTACAGAAAAACTAATCAATTACATAGAAAATCTTGGAATCAAACTACTGTTATTAGATCATCCTATGTTTCATATAATGGTAAGGTTCAGTAGCAGATCCATTTCTGTGAATGAAAGAACAGCAGGATAATGCCAAAATAAAAGCTGAGATAGATGTGTTGATGCACTATTCAATGAGTAACTTGTCACTCCTCCTGGCTGCAAATTGTTGACTGAGCAGTGAGAGTAAAAAATTTTGACTTCTTGAAGCCTTAACGCTGCAAAGTATTCTTCATTTTTTTTCTCTTTTCTAATAGTACTTACAGATAAAATTAAGACTGCCCTGTTGGTGATAGCACCTCAGAATTTAGGGCCACATTGAGACACAATACATTCTGTAATTAGCAAATGAAATCTTAAATCAAATTAAAGAGAAGTTGTGTGGTTAAAGCTTTAAAAGCCTATTTTGTGTGAAATAAATCTAGAGGTTTATATTTGAACCAGTTAGTTTTTTTCTATCCCTGCCTAAAAATATGCATGGTCAATGTATGACCATAGATTTTCACTCCCAATTCATAAACACAAAGGACTCTACAAATCTAGTACTGTGAGCTAGAATAATGCCAGCTTCAGTGACAAAACAATGGCAAAAACTGACTGGGCTGTTTCTCAAGAACTTTAGGGGATTATGGTAAGACAATTCCTCTGCTGTCCCTCTCAAGGTTTAGTATCCTCATGACATAAGGATTTTTTTTTCTTTTTCTCTTCATTAAAAAAAATTACAGCTTGACAGGGGAATCATGAATCAATGACACATAGAAAGATAATTAAGTAAATTAATACTTCAAGGAGAGGATAACCTGGTGGTGTAAGCCTGAATTCCAGGATGCCTGAATGCCTCCTGTGCATCAGACAGTGCTGCTTTCAGAGATTGCTCCTGCCTCATGATCAAGTTTTCACTTGAGAGAGACCCTAGTTCAGTCATTTGATACATTTTTACAGGAAGCAGACATTATCTGAAGAGATGAGGGATCATTCAAGCAAGGACTAGGTATCAAGACAATTCTTACTGGTTTCCAAGCTAACACTGGTAATCTTTGCCTGACAAGTCTTGAATTCTTTTAAGTAAAATGGAGTAACTTCAGCAAAAATCAAAGCAGGATGCTTCCCTCTGTGCTACAGCTTGGCATAATTAGGGTTCTATGGACAGATGGGATAAGCAGGATTAAGAGGTCTCTGGCAGATAATGATGTGAATCCAGCTCCTGTATTTGGAGATAGTTTCAGCATTAAGATCTGTATTACAAGCATCTCCACTCAGTGACAAGTAAACAGAAGGATAGCTGTAATAATGATCCAAGAACCTCTGGTAAACTTGAGATCTTCAGACCAACTAATTTATTTCTGCTAAAAAGCTCTAATATTGCAAGGTCTGGCACCAGTGTTGAAGAGTTTCCAGGAAGCAAAATCTTGCAGCTACCTGCACACAGCCCCACAATGTCTCTTTTAAAGTAAGAGTTTAAAGCACTTTCTCATAACTTTTGAAAGTGCCTATCTGCAGTGGAAAAAAAGGAAAAATTAGATTAGGAACTGAAGATTTCTTTAGGCATCTTTCTAAGATAAAAGACATTTTGTTTAAGAGGAACACATAAAGTATTCTATTTTCATGGGGAAAGAAGAGAAAGAAAAGAGATTTGTTGAGCAAAGTTTACCATCTTCTTCACAAACGTAAGGAATGAATATATTGACATTTCTTTGGTTTTCAAGAAGTGCAAAATTTTCCTAAAGCATATAAATTATTAGAAAATTCTTTGCTAAACCTTTTTTTATAATTCCTTTCCACTTCATCCTTCTATGGCTGTACTTTGCAAAAAAAAAAATGGCTATTTCTTCTACTGCAATAGGACCTCCTATCAACACATAATTAGTTCAGCTAAAGAAAAAAAAAATGGAAATGCATGTAGTTCAATAAAAAGCAGAGACTTGTGCAGATACTCCATAAATGGGCCACAAAAAATAAGTAAAACATGAATCTTAATCTGTAAGTATAAACAGCTTTAAAAAGTTTCACTAAAGGGTGTGCTTGGTTTGCAAATGATGGTACAGATCAAAATAATGGGATCTCTCCTGTTCCCAGAAAAAGCTGCGGTTAACTGATTGGAATTTCACTTTGAGGTCATCTCTGGTTTCAGCTGTCTTCCAAAATATGCATATTATTCAATAACTGCTGTGATGCTAGTGACAGTATCCCATCAGGATTGCAAAATTCCCATTGCAATCTCTGCTCAGTGTCTGAAAATATGTTTGAATTCATTGACATGGAAAAATATTTTAAAGCACACTAGATTTAGATAGTGCCCTTTAACTTAAATGGTTTCAGAAACCATGTGCCTTTAACAGACTTAAATCCCCACAAGGATGGTTTGCAGCAGCTCAGGACCATGCAAAACACTGGGCAACAGCTTACTTGGTCTCACTAATTTTTTCTCCACTCCTACAAAAAGAAAAGTAAAAGTTTTCCTGTCCATGCTAAAGAAACAAGTTTAATGTTTCTTCCCATAAGAAGTTATTTATATAATATTCAATTAATTTACCTTTGAAAGATGAAAGCAACAGTCAGGTTTGTCTGAATGGGGATCCAGAGTCCTGGAAAGTCTGCAGATGGGATGTAGTGTTCAGTTGTTCTGGATGCAATTTGGCTGCATTAAATTAACTTCTCTCAGCATTCATACTAGTGTAGGAGCAATGACAGTACCATTCTTAAAATCTTATCAGTGCCAGTTCTTCTCAGCTAGCTGTTTAGTTCTTTGAAGACCCTTGTTCCTGCTCTTTTTATTGTCTACTACAAAGATGTCACCATCTTCAGTTCTGTGGAGTAATACAAAATTACAGATGACCTGGTTAAGGATGCTATATCCCAATTCAAAAAGTTGCTGTACACAATAGAACTGTCCAGTACTGATCAACTTTTAAGTTAGCATTATACTGCTGATATTATTACTGCAGATATTAAGTGAATGCTGAACAGTAAGGTCTGTGAGTTGCAAGGTCAAAAATTCAAAGTTGACACTAGAATAACACTTTGAAGTAGACATCAAGTACTTAATAAAAAGGAAAATAAAAGTAGCACTCCAGATCAAAGGGCTAAATTTAAGTATCCTTTAGATATTGCTGTTAAATTCATCATTAGAATTAAGGTCACACTTAATTGCTTTGCTACATTAGACTCAAATCTTTAGGTGGTTAAGTGTGTCTTTGCCTGTCCCTCAGCTAAAGCTAGAAAATAACCCTGTTTCTTTATTTATAAAGAGGATTATAAGCAAAATTTGTCCTAGCATTTAGGTACAATAATATACAGCTTTAAAACCATAAAATTATACTACTTCTGTGGAATTACCTGGTTAGCAATCAATTTCTTTTTTTTTTTTTTTAAACCCCTCACCACAGAACTGGATATTACAAGTGA